>NW_026892265.1:0-7530 GCF_015708825.2 Lethenteron reissneri | reverse complement strand
AGCGAGTACGACGGGCACGATCCACGGTGTTGTTGAGACCACTTTGACGTGGCCTCAAAAGTGCCCCCGGCATGGCACAAGCGCCTTAGTGACGTCACCGCCACTTAACGGCGGTTGTCGTCGTCGTCGGCGAGACGTCGGACTCTGATTGTGAATGTTGTGGCTTGGCTCTCCAACACACCGGTTAGTGCTGTACGAGTGACGAATTGACGCATTTGTATTTACGCGTTCTAACCCAAAAAGCCTCTTGTGGATGATATTGGTCGCGAAAGCGTCCCGCCGCCGCCACTTCTGCGTGTTAAACTCTTGTCGTGTGCGCGTGCGTCAGACCTGCTGACGGTGAGCGAGACGGCGAACGAGCCCCCGCAGGAGGAGGGGAACGCCATCAACTCCCCCCGGAACCTCGCACTCGAGGCCACCTTCATCAACCACAACTTCTCCCAGCAGTGCCTCAAGATGGTGTGCCACGCACGGGCACGCGCAGGGACACGGCGGGGGGCTGGGCGCACACGGGGACACATGAGGGGGCGAGATTAGAGACATAGGAACACATGGGGGAGATGGAAGACACAGGGACACACAGGCACACACAAGGACACAGGGGGAGATGGGAGACACAGGGACACAGGCTTACGGGGGCACACGGCGGGGAGATGGGAGACACGGGCACACGTGGGGGATACAGGCATAAGCGGGGACATGAGGGGGAGACACGGAGACACACGGGGAGGAGATGGGAGACGCGGGGGGGAGATGGGAGACAGGGGGGAGAGATGGGAGACACGAAGACACGGGCACGCGCGGGACACATGGGGGTGGGGGACATGGGCACGTGGGGATAACCAGCGGGGTGGGGGCACAGTGGACAGATGGGAGACGCGGGGAGGAGATGTGACAATGGGGTATGAATGGATCGCCACCGACACTCAAACTTTCCCCATCGCGGGTTTTCCTTATCCCGGCTTTGACCGTCCACGCCACACGTGTTGAGGTACAGTTCTCACCCCATTGCGCTCCTGTAGCGCGACCGCTGGTTTTCTGTGGGCTTTATAAACACGTTGTCCTGCGGAGGGAGCTGGTAGGAACGTTGGGTTGCTCGGTCAATGGCCTGCAGGGTCAACGGCGGCGTGGTGTATTCCGCAAATATGCCCGACTGTGAGGGCGGGCACAAGCCGGCGTGAGTAGGTTAAACGTTGAGTTTTATAAGGGCACCACGGGGTGACCAGCCCCTCCCCACCCAGCCCCACCCCTCCCACCCCCCACCCAGCCCACCCTCCCCACCCAGCACCCCTCCCCACCCAGCCCCTCCCCACCCAGCCCCTCCCCACCCAGCCCCTCTCCACCCAGCCCCACCCTCCCCACCCAGCCCCTCCCTTCCCACCCAGCCCCTCCCCACCCAGCCCCTCCCCACCCAGCCCTCCCCACCCAGCCCCACCCTCCCCACCCAGACCCTCCCTCCCCACCCAGACCCTCCCCACCCAGCCCCACCTCCCCACCCAGACCCTCCCCACCCCTACAAGTCTGTTAAGGCTAAATAGGGATCTTTGTGCTGTGTTCAGGGTGCAGAGAAGTACAAGTTCCCCAAGCCCAACCCCTTCACGGAGGATGACCTCCAGGGAGCGGAAGTTGCGTCTGTGGGCTACAGGTGAGATCCTCCCCCAACGTGTTTGTGCGCACGTGCACGCGTTTTACGTTTAACCACAAACTGAGATCTCAAACAGAATTCTGAAGCGCCGTCTCGGCAGGGTGGACCCGAAAGAAATCCGCGGATCCCAAACATAACTCTGTAGCGCCGTGTATCAGGGCTGGACCCGAAAGAAATCCGCGGATCTACTTCCGAAATACGTGGAACCTTTTAGATTATCTGTGGCAGATATACAATGAGATTATGATCGGTGTTTGTTTATAAAAAAACGTGCGGTTAGTGAGCACCTATTAAGGCTGAGGGGGCGGGGGGTGGCTAGCACCATGTCAGGCCTCCTTTGTCTCCCCAGTGCTGCTATTTACACAACAGTTGTTTAAGGCCGAGTCGACCTAGAGGAGGCCCAGGACTGTTCAGATATCGCTCCACTACTGGGTTTGATGTTTGTAAGCGATGCGCTAGCCACTGCTCCACCACTTCCTACACACAGATCCCCCGTGTAGCCTTTAAGACTTGTTGGGGCAAGTGCTGTTAGCGAGCACCTATGAAGGCCGACACGGCACACGAGAGGTTTTGATGGCCAGCACCACGCCCATCCACCTTTGTCTCTCTAGTTGACGCTGTTTACACACCGCACCAGGTACTCATTTGAGGCTGAGTCGACCTAGGGGGAAGCCCTGAACCGGTTCAGATAATCGTCACCGTGTTGGCCGTGAGTGAGAATTGAACCCGGGCCGCTGGGTTCGTAGCGCAGCGCGCTAACCGTTACACTACCGCCCCCCACTGTTAACCAACACACACGCACACACACACCTACACACACACGCAACACCACACACACATACACACACACCTACACACACACTACACACACACCTACACACACACACACACACACCCACACACACGCACACACAACAACAACAACAACCGCCATTCGCCACTAAGTGGCGGTGACGTCACCACGATGCTTGTTCCAGGCCAAGTGCACCTTGAGGCCACGTGAAGTGTCGAAAGCCCGCTGGGCAGGAGGTCACGGGGCAGACCCAGGTTGCCACGGGTCGACTGACCGAGATGACCGAGATACTTGGCTGATGCACCACCTGTGCCCCCTACTGTGCCGACCTTGCTGTGCTTTAGCACCCCGGCGCTCCGCCTCGTTTGTCTGTGAGCGTCGCTCCTCCTGCCCTCCGTTGTTGTTTGGAGGGCGACTGCCTCCAACTGCCCAGTAGCGTCCTTCACGAGCCTCCTCCCACTGAGGCCGATCTTGACACCGCTGGTACCAGTCATCGCAAGTCCACTCAGCTCCACCGTCCTCCTGTACCACATCACTCCATCTCTTCTCCAGCCCGTGCCGCGCCCGTCTAGCCCCCTCGATCCGGCCGAACAAAAGCTGTTTAGGCATGCGGTGGCTGGGCATGCGGGCTACATGACCCAGCCAACGCAGCCTTGCCTGCCGGAGGAGCTCACTGATGGGACTTTGCCCAGATCTTTCAAGGATTTGTGAGCTCCTCACACAATCAAGCCTGGTTAAACCCAGGATGGATCGTAGGCAGGCCAGCCTAAATGTTTCCAACCGGCGAAGATGCTCCACCAGGGGGGTCCACGTCTCGCAAGCGTAGAGAAGGGAGGGAATGACCGTGGCCGAGAAGACCCTGAAGCTTCGTGCGGAGCGACAGACCAGGTAGCTTCCACACAGCGTTACGCAACCGATGAAAAGATATTGCCGCTCGACTGATTCGGAGTGAGACCTCTGCTGATAGACGGGAGCCGGTCATAAGCATACTGCCCAGGTATGGGAAACTCTCCACTCTCTCCACAACTGCCCCATCACCAATTGGGAGTTGTGGGGGTGGAGTGTCCGATGGTACAAAATACCCAGGCAGGTGCTTAGGTTTTGGTGGGGCTGATGGTAAGGCCCCACCTCTTAGTGGCACGCTCCAGTCTCAGCAGCACGCTCTCCAACTCCTCTTCTGAATGAGCAGCTATTACCAAATCATCGGCATACATAACGTGGTTGACCAATAGGAGCCATCCCTTGATCGCACCCGGGCGTCGATCAGCCTCCCATTATATCTGTACCAAATGGAAATTCCCCGGTACAGCTATTGAAGGCTTCACGAACTACGCGGTCAAAATAGATGTTAAATAATGTGGGAGCCAGAGGACATCCCTGTCGCACCCCAAGGGTACAGGGAAAGGCTCCGACTCCCGGCCACGTAGTTTTACCCGGGCCCGCTCACCATCATGAAGGTCCTTAATGATCGTGAGCAGAGGGTCAGGGACTCCGAAAGCACGAAGAACAACCCAGAGCCCAGTCCTACTGATGGTATCATAGGCCTTGACCAGGTCAATAAAGCAGAGATGTAGGTCTTTTTGGAATTCCCTACACCTCTGCTGTAGCAGACGGACAGAAAATATGGCATCTGTGCAGGACCGCCCTTTACTGAAACCGCATTGGTGCTCCGCAAGCCTCTCCTCAGCGTGCCTAGCAAGGCGATGTTGAATAATCCTTGCCAGGACCTTACCCGGCACACTGAGGAGTGAGATGCCCCTGTAGTTGTTACAGTCGGTACGGTCCCCCTTCTTAAAGAGGGGAACCACCAGGGCATCCTTCCAGTCCTGCGGAACCCGTCCAGTGGTCCAGACTGTTGTTATGATGTCATATAGGGCAGTCTGTGCACAAACGCCACCCTCCCTCAGCATTTCGCTTGGGAGATCATCTCTGCCCGATGCCTTCCCTGGTCTCAGACTCCGGATCGCCCTCAGTACTTCCTCAACAGCTGGAACCTCAGCCAGCCACTCACAGGGGGTGACCTCTTCCAATATTTGAGGCACCGCAGCCTCAGCAGGGTTATCACCACTTTGTGCCATGATGTTTTCCTGGCTGAGAGAATTTCCCTCCCCCAGGACCTCACAGAAATGCTCAGCAAAAATCTGCAAACCTGTTCCTGGGGTCGGAGATTGGATCACCGTTTTGTCCTCTAATGATGGTAATAGTGTGGCGCTGCAGGTTACTTTTTGATGGAGTTAAATAGTGATTTGTGATCACGGAGCCACTGAGGCAGACTCCATCTCCTCAGCAACCCGCGACCACCACCCATCTTACAACGCCTTACGGCTCTCCGAACTTCCGAGCGAAGGCTGCGGTAAACCTCCTCATTCTCTGACGTGGGAGGCTGTAGGGCGATGAGAGTGGGCCGTCGCTTTTTCTCAATTAACCTGAACACCTCCTCTGTCAGCCAGGGTTTCTGGGGGAGGTCTGGACGCGTACCCAAAGCAGCCATTGCAGCTGCATGAGTCACAGTCCTTAAACCTCGCCCATTTCCCTCGACATCAGGTGGAGTGGGGGACTATGCCAACCCCAGCTGCAAGCGGTGATGAATTCTCGCTTGCAACTTTCATCAGCGTAACTGAGACCAGCCACTTTTGGTTGGAATGGGATCCTGGGTGTACACCCACCACCGGAGTGGAAGAAAGGCAGGCGCATCTTACAGATGACTAGTCGATGGTCAGATGACAGATCAGCTCCACGTAGGGTCCTGGTGTCAAGGACATGGGTTCGCATCCGAGGTCCGTTCACTATGTAGTCCAGCAGATGTTCTTGCTGGGACCCGGCATGTTATCCATGATGTTTTGTGGATGCGCCGATGCCGAAGAGCGTGTTGGTAATTACAAGCCCATGGGCTGCACAAAAAATCTAGCAGCCTCCTACCGTTATTATTGATCTGATCTGGCCCATGCCTTCCAATCACTCCAGACCAGTGTGTCAGCATCATACCAACTCTGGGCATTGAAGTCACCCAACAGATGACTCTGTCCGAGTGGCCACTTTAGCCAGCAACCTGTGACAGGGAGGTCATAGAAAGCGTCTGACTCATCGGCTTTGCTTGCATCCCTCCACGATGTTCGTCTTCGGTGGGGGCAATAAGTAACCACGACCACCACTCCTCGCCTCGGTTGATGGGAAGGCGAGCCCAAAGTATCCTGGGGCTTACAGCGTCCCACACCTCACCGCCACGCTCCCACGCCCCCTTCATTCTTTTGTTCGAGAAGAAGAGCCACACCCTGTTGTTTGCAGTCATCCTGCCCCGAGTAGAGGGACTGTCCACCCCTCATGTGGCAGGAGCCAGAACCGTCCACCGGACCTCCTGAAGTGCCACAGAGATCGCAGGGCGGTACCGGTCCAGCTCCCGACAGAGGAGTGGCAGCCTCTCCTCGGCAGTGAGCGTTCGGAACCGTCCACGTGGCCATCCGCAATGGTTTTTTGTTGTTTCTGGAGGAGCCCCGAGGGTGAAAATTCAATCTCCTGGCTCCGCCAAATGGGGTTTGGCCAGGAGACTCATAAAAGCCTGACCCCCCGGGGCCTCCGGCACAAGCTTATTGTTACAGGTTTATGTTTAATTCGTGGTTTAGAGTGGTAATTGAAGGTGGAGGGGTTACCAGCCCCTCACACCCGTCCAGAGCCCCCGTTTAGCCACTGTGGTGGTCACAGACGCCATGAGGGGAGAGGCCAATGGGCATTGGCCCTCCCCCCACAGCACTGCCCACGACAGTGTTGCCCGTCCGGCACCGCGAGGAGGTAGGAGGTTGTTTTGCCGGACACCACACACACACACACACACACACACACACACACACACACACACACACACACAACCTTCGCACTCACAACAACGGCCGCCATTTGACACTTAGGCGGCAGGGATATCACCAGAGCGCTTGTGCCAGGCTACTTGCACATTGGGAAGTGTGTTGTTAAGGCTCGCTGTGTGCAGGAGGTCACGGGGCAGACCCGTTTGACCGACCTGAGATGACCGGCAAATGGCACCGTCTGTGCTCCCCACTCCGCCGCTCCGCTTCGTTCCAGACGCGTGGCGCTCCGCTCGTTGTTGCGAGCTTCGCCCCGATCCCCCCCCCGCCCTTAGTTTTGCCGTAGGGGCGACTGCCCCTAACTCCGCCAGGCAGCGTCCGTCGCGAGCCTCCCGATTCTCACGCGCGGCAACGTGGCCCTCCCCTCCGTCCTCCCGCAGGTACCGCAAGTGGAAGCTGGGAGAGGACATCGAACTGATCGTTCGCTGCGAGCACGACGCCGTGCTGACCGGGGCCAACGGAGAGGTCTCCTTCATCAACATCAAGACCCTCAACGAGTGGGACTCGCGGGTGAGACACGTGGCAGAGGTCGCAAACGGGTTTTGATTCTTTACCCGTACCCGTACCCGGCCGCACCAGGGTCGCAAACGGGTACCCGTACCCTACCCGATACCCGAAAACCCGTACCCGGCCGGGTATCGGGTAGGGTACGGGTACGCGTACCTGATTGCGACCTCTGGGATGAAGCCATGTTGCAGGCGCGGGTGGGTTGATTCTAGGAACTTGAATTGTGAGAAGAGACAAGACGTTGGGAAATGAGTGACAAACGGTTACTCACCAGTGACTCACGGCCTACCCGGCTACCCGTACCCGGCCGCACCAGGGTCGCAAACGGCTACCAGGGTAGCCGGGTATCGGGTAGGGTACGGGTATCGGGTACCCGATTGCGACCTCTGACACGTGGACACGCGCTTAGTAATTGCCGGCCAGAGCGTCGTCAGGAGTTGTGTGTGCGTTTGATGTGTCTGTGTGGTCTCTATCTGTTTATTTGTGTGGTGACATAGAATGGGTCACTACGGCGCTTACCGCCAGTTACTGATAGTGGAACGGGGAGTGTAGTAGCCCTCTCTGCCAGCAGGGCATGCAATGTCATAGAGCTGGTCCCTAGGGGGCGTAGTGTGGTGGCTGGCAGAGAGGAGAGGGGCATCTGAGGACGTAGCAGCCCGATTGGCTGGCGAGGGCACGTGACGGGCCAGGGTAAGGATGTGGGCCAAAGGTGACAGAAGGGACACGTG
>NW_026892264.1:0-8208 GCF_015708825.2 Lethenteron reissneri | reverse complement strand
GCGCCCAGAGGCTTAAGCGTCTGGACCCCCCCCGGAGACCGTCACAGCCCCCAGCAGCCCCCCTTCTTACGTCACTACAAACTTCGGGACAGCTTATGGCTTCTCGCTGCTGGTTAGAGATCTACCCAACACACAGGTCCACAAAGACTGGCCGCTCTTACCCTGCAGGTTGAACCTAAGAATTGGGTGTTCAACTTCACATTCTTGTCATTAAAGGCCTGTGACAAACTTGCATCTATTGGAGCGACATCGTCTCTGGCTTACACATCTACCGGGTCTCCATTTGACTTTGTATTGTCTCGGAGGAAGTCCACCCACACCTCCACTTCCACAAACTGCTGGGAGTTGCCTCGCTCTGCCTCACAGTCAGAATTCTCCTCCTGTTTCACGTTGCCTCCATCGATGTGAAGGTCCCATTTTAAAGTTGAATCTTCATCTTCACATTTTACCTTCACTTCTTCGCTCTTCACCATCACTTCTTCACATTTCACCTTCACTTCACTCTTCACCATCACTTCTTCACATTTCACCTTCACCTCTTCATATTTCACCTCGTTACCTTTAAAAGTGTCCAAGCTGGGATTTTCTTCTGGTTCTTGTTTGATGAGGGATGGGCTCATTGCAGCACTTTGACTTTCACAAGCTGATTTCAGACTCCACTCCTGGTGGATCTTGTGATGCTTGTGTGTTCTCTGGTGTACATGAAGATTTGATGAATGTGCAAACGCCTTCCCGCACGGAGTGCACTTGAAGGGTTTCTCTCCTGTGTGAGTTCTCTGGTGTTTTACAAGAGTAGATGAATCTGAAAACGTCTTCCCACAGACACTGCACTTGAAGGGTTTCTCTCCCGTGTGTGTTCTCTGGTGTGTTACAAGAGTAGAGAAAGTGCAAACCGCCTTCCCACACACACTGCACTTGAAGGGTTTCTCTCCGTTGTGTGTTCTCTGGTGTGTTACAAGAGTAGATGAAAGTGCAAACGCCATCCCACAGACACTGCACTTGAAGGGTTTCTCTCCCGTGTGTGTTCTCTGGTGTGTCTTAAGATTATATGACTGTGAAAATGCCTCCCCACACACACTGCACTTGAAGGGTTTCTCTCCCGTGTGTGTTCTCTGGTGTCGTTTAAGAGCAGATGGCCGTGCAAATGCCTCGTCACACACAGTGCACTTGAAGGGTTTCTCTCCTGTGTGTGTTCTCTGGTGCTGTGTCAAATTTCCAGTCCGCTCCGTGCTGTACGCACGCTGGTCGCATTGTTGACTTGCCGTACCGAGCTGCGCTGACTGCCTTTGCTCCATCAGACCAATTCTGCAGAGGAAGCGTCAGAGGAAGCGTCAGCTGCAGACAGAAAAAAAGAATATGCACACCATCTACACGTCAATATCGAGGCACAGATGAATGCAAAAACACAGTCACACGTGACTTACACGTCTATACTTATTCATATATTCATGATGTCGTGAAAAAGTTTCCCAAATTCATCACACAGGCTGTTATTGCTACACAATGAGAGGGGCAAATGGTCATAAATATTGCCTGGAAGCCCTCGTATCTCCGTGGTGAGATGTTAACTACCTCACCTGGTATACAGGAAGTAGTGGGTTCGATCCCGACCCTGACGCCTGCTGCTGTATATTTGGAGTTTGCGTGTCTCTCTCTCTCTCTCTCCGTGGTGAGATGTTAACTACCTCGCCTGGTATACAGGAAGTCGTGGGTTCGATCCCGACCCTGACGCCTGCTGCTGCTTGCTGTGTATATTTGGAGTTTGCGTGTCTCTCTCTCTCTCTCCGTGGTGAGATGTTAACTACCTCGCCTGGTATACAGGAAGTAGTGGGTTCGATCCCGACCCTGACGCCTGCTGCTGCTGCTGTATATTTGGAGTTTGCGTGTCTCTCTCTCTGTGGTGAGATGTTAACTACCTCACCTGGTATACAGGAAGTCGTGGGTTCGATCCCGACCCTGACGCCTGCTGCTGCTGCTGTATATTTGGAGTTTGCGTGTCTCTCTCTCCTTGGTCGCGTGGATTTTCCTCCGAATCTCCCGGGTTTCCCCTCCACATTTAGAGTCAACATCAGTACGTGATTAGCGTCTTTGACCGATACCCATTTCCACACGTATTCTTGGTTCTTTCGGTAAAGTTACGTAGATAGACAATAACAACAGATAACATAAAATAAATGCCACTTGATGTTGTGATAGAAACGTCGTGGTTTTATTTACTATTTTGTTTACTTTATTAATTTATTATCTGTTATTTTTTATAAATTTTCTATCTCCGTGACTTCACCGAAAGAACCAAGAATATGAATTGCTGCAGTTACGAAAGTTTTAAGTCAAAACATTGACACACGCGTTTGACACAAACCCCCCATACCTTGTTGTTGTTGTGGGCAGGTAGCTTTCTGTAAACAAGAGCGGTACAGCAGCTCAAGCGGGCTTGGGGCTGGTAAAAAACTAAAAAAAAACTGCGTTTAATATCTACAATAAACCAAAGTGACAAAGTAGCGAGCCGCGTGAAGACAAATGAAACTTAAGGGAGGGAATTAAAGCAAAACGCGACCAGGCGAGGGCAGGAGGCAAGGCCCCGCGTGTCTAGGCCCCGCGTTGTAAAGTTCCAACTTGGACATCGATTCACAAGCTGCTGCTGCTTCTATTGACATCCTACGAGAGAGAGAGCGAGGCTCTAGCTTGGTAAACAACAACAACCACAACAACAACCACAACAACAACCACAACAACCACAACCACCACGACGATGAGAATTTCTCACCTCGGATTGCAGTTCACCGCGCGGACCTCCAGCTTCCTGTTAGCTCGTGACGTCACGCGGCAGCAGATGACGTCACGCGCTGCAGATGACGTGACGTCACGCCGGCAGCAGATGACATGACGTCACGCGGCAGCAGATGACATGACGTCGCTTTCTGGGGTACAAGACCCTCCCCTCCCACAATGAGAGGCGACCCTAACTGAATAAATTAATAAATTATGTTGATGTTTGCGATCATCAACATTATCAATAAACATCATTTACACCATCATATACAACAATATCATCAGCATCATCATCAGCATCAACAACAACATCATCAGCAACATCATCACCACCCCTAGCATCAGCAGAAATATCAACATCATCATCAGCAACAGCAACAACAACATCAGCAGCATCAACAACAACAACAACATCATCAGCATCAACAACATCAGCAACACCGTCACCATCTAGAACAGAGGGGGAGGGAAGACTGCGGCCTAGTCGCCTCGGGCCATCCCGAGTTTTCCTAGCGGACCCGCCGCGCCCGGAGCGCCTCCCCCGGCAGGAGTCGGGATCGAATAACGGGTCCGCCGGGCGTGGTGAACACACATACACACAGTGTACACACACACACACAGTGCACACACACAGTGCACACAGTGTACACACACACATAGTGCACACACACACACACACAGTGCACACACACAGTGTACACACACACAGTGCACACACAAAGTGTACACACACACATTGTACACACACACAGTGTACACACACACAGACAAAACCACACAGACACACAGTGTGTACACACACAGTTTACACACAAACACACAGTGTACACACACACAGACACACACACAGAGTGTACACACACACAGTGCACACACAGACACACATACACAGTGTACTCACACACACACAGTGTACACACACACAGTGTACTCACAGACACACAGTGTACACACACACAGTGTACACACACACAGTGGAAACACACACACAGACACACACAGTGTGTGTACACACACACACAGTGTACACACACAGAGTGTACACACACACACAGTGTACACACACAGAGTGTACACACACACAGTGCACACACAGACACATACACAGTGTACACACAGACACACAGTGTACAGACACACATACACAGTGTACACACAAATACACAGTGTACACACAGACACACAGTGGACACACACACACAGACACACACAGTGTACACACATAGTGTACCACACACACAGTGTACACACAGTGTACACACACAGTACACACACACACTGTATACACACCACACACAGACACACACACAGACACACACAGTGTGTACACACACGACACACAGTGTACACACACACAGACACACACACAGAGTGTACACACACAAACACAGTGCACACACAGACACACATACACAGTGTACACACAGACACACAGTGTACACACACACAGACACACACACACAGACACACACAGTGTACAAACAGACACACACAGTGTACACACACACAGGACACACAGACACACACAGTGTACACACAGACACTCCAACACACAACCGGTTAGTGCTGCTCCAGTGACAGATTGGCACGGTATGTCACGTGATAAACCTTGCGAATCGGCTGTCGGCTGATGGCCGTTTAACGACACGCATACATTCAAACTTTATTTGGAGTTGGAGTTTGTGTCTCTCTCTCATCATCACGGTGGCTAGGAGATGTTAACTACCTCGCCTGGTATGCAGGAGGTCGTGGGTTTGATCCCGATACTGAAGATTCTTGCTGTATATTTGGAGTTTGTGTGTCTCTCTCATCATCATCACGGTGGCTAGGAGATGTTAACCTCCCTCGCCTGGTATACAGGAGGTCATGGGTTTGATCTCGATCCTGAAGATTCTTGCTGTATATTTGGAGTTTGTGTGTCTCTCTCATCATCATCACGGTGGCTAGGAGATGTTAACTACCTCGCCTGGTATGCAGGAGGTCGTGGGTTCGATCCCGGCCCTGGCGACGCCAACTGCTGTATATTTGGAGTCTGCGTGTCTCTCTCTCTCTCATCATCATCAGTGAGTGGGTGAGGTGAGTGGGTGGGTGATTGTGTGAGCGAGTGGGTGTGCGGGTGAGTGGGTGGGTGAGTGTGTGAGCGAGTGGGTGTGCGGGTGAGTGGGTGGGTGAGTGTGTGAGGTGAGTGTGTGAGCGAGTGGGTGTGCGGGTGAGTGGGTGGGTGAGTGTGTGAGGTTAGTGTGTGAGAGAGTGAGGTGTGTGAGCGAGTGGGTGTGCGGGTGAGTGGGTGGGTGAGTGTGTGAGCGAGTGGGTGTGCGGGTGAGTGGGTGGGTGAGTGTGTGAGGTGAGTGTGTGAGCGAGTGGGTGTGCGGGTGAGTGGGTGGGTGAGTGTGTGAGGTTAGTGTGTGAGAGAGTGAGTGTGTGAGCGAGTGGGTGTGCGGGTGAGTGTGCGGGTGAGTGGGTGGGTGAGTGTGTGAGCGAGTGGGTGTGCGGGTGAGTGGGTGGGTGAGTGTGTGAGCGAGTGGGTGTGCGGGTGAGTGGGTGGGTGTGCGGGTGATGTGAGTGGGTGGGTGAGTGTGTGAGCGAGTGGGTGTGCGGGTGAGTGGGTTGGGTGTGTGAGCGAGTGGGTGTGCGGGCGAGTGGGTGGGTGAGTGTGTGAGGTGAGTGTGTGAGCGAGTGGGTGTGCGGGTGAGTGGGTGGGTGAGTGTGTGAGCGAGTGGGTGTGTGAGGTGCGTGGATGGGTCAGTGAGTGGATGAGTGAGGAGGGGTACCAGGTCGTCTACTGGGGGTGAGGGGTCATTATACAGGGCGGTTCAAAGGTCAAGACACAGTTTCTTGGGTTTTTATTTTATTGTGATTTTCCGAGTTTACAAAGGTAGCTCTCTCTCCATCCGTCTCTCCACTCTCTCTTCCTCTCTCCACTGCTGGGCCTGTAGGCTTGGCCCGAGCGAGTTCCCGCCTTTTCACGAGTTGATTCCGCCCCCCGCCGTGGCTTTGGTCGGCACGAGGCTTCTGCGCCGGTGAGTGTCAAGGGCTCCAACGGGCCCCAAACCGCTGCCCCGTCGTCACCAGCCGCCGTGGACAAAGCGCCGATGCTCGACATCATGAGCTGCGTGGAGAGGGACCTTCTGGACCTCATGTTGCGCACGCGGGCTACAACGTCGTCCAGGAGAACGGACAGAGGAAGCTGGGACCGCCGCCCGACTGGCAGGGCCCCCCTCCCGCCCGCGGCTGCGAGGTGTTCCGTGGCGAGGATCCCGCCGACCTGTACGAGGACGAGCTGCTTCCCGTGCTGGAGGCGGTGGGGCAGCTGTACCAGCTGCGCCTCATGATGACGTACGACGGAGAGAACCGCGGCATACGCGTTCGCCACCTTCGCGACGCGCTCGCAAGCCGCGGACGCCGTCAAGAGACCCCACGACTTGGAGATCCGCCCGGGGCGACGGATCGCGGTTTGCGTGAGCGTCGACAATCGCCGCCTCTTCTTGGCGAGGCTGCCGAAGGACAAGACGCGGGCCGAGGTGATGGCGGCGATGAGCGACGCCACGGAGGGCGTCGTGGACGTCCAGATGCGCTTCTGTCGCTACGACAGGAGCCTCAGCCGAGGCTACGCGTTCGTCGAATACGAGAGCCACCGCGCGGCCTGCATGGCCCGCAGGGTGCTGCTGCCGTACTCCTTCCGGCTGTGGGGCCGGGACATCAACGTGGACTGGGCCATCCCGCAGCGAGAGCCGGGGGCGGCGGCTGCTGCTGCTGCCGCGGCGGTGGCAACGGAAGACGACGAGGAGGGGGGGGAGGAGGAAGCGGCAACTGAAGACGAGGAGGAAGAGGTGGTGGAGGAGGAGGAGGTGGAAGAGGTGGTGGAGCGGGAGGAGGAGGCAACGGAAGACGAGGAGGAGGGGGGGAGGAGGAGGTGGAGGAGGAGGATGTGGAGGAGGAGGAGGCACCGGAAGACGAGGAGGGAGGAGGAGGCGGGGGCAAACTGAAGATGAGGAGGAAGAGGTGGTGGAGGAGGAGGAGGTGGAAGAGGTGGTGGAGGAGGAGGAGGAGGTGGGGAGGCGGGGTGAGGAGGAGGAGGGGAGCGAGGAGGGCAACGGAAGACGAGGAGGAGGGGGCGGAGGAGGCGGGGGGGCAACTGACGATGAGGAGGAAGCGGTGGTGCGAGGAGGAGGAGCGGAGGATGAGGTGGTAGAGGAGGAGGATGGCTGGGTGGAGGAGGAGGTGGAGGAGGAGGCAATTGAAAGACGAGGCGGAGGTGGCTGGCGGGTCCCTAGGCCTCCCGCAGCCGGGAAGTGCGCCGTTCTGCGGGCAAGGTCCCGCACCGCATGTTTGTGGGCTGGGCGGCGCGCCGCAGCTCTGGCGGGCACCCCCGCCCCACTCGCGGCCCCGCCCGTCGGTATGGACGAGCCTGCCGGTCGGCGGCCGTCTTGTCGTGGGAGACGCGTTTGCAGGCGCTGCTACGGAGCGCCGGCGTGGGCCACGCGACCTTCGAACTGCACGCTCACTCGGAGCCCGGCAGGCCCATGGGCCTCCTGTACAAGGTCTCCGTTCCCGGGATGATGCGGGAAGGCAGCGGCTTCTTCCCCGCGGTGCTGAGCTCCAGCGTGGAGGGAGCGCGCGAAGTTGCCAGCGAGCTCCTCCACGAAATCCTCAGCGACGCGAACCCGAGGGCGGGCCCGGCCCCCGTCGCGACGGCGCCTCCCGGCCGCCCCGTCCGGGACCTCCCGGCGTATCCCGGCGACTTCCCCGCGCCCGGCAGCCGGTCGCCGCGCGCCTGCCGACAAGCGGCACGCACCCGTAGTGCCGCGTGGCCGTCGTGGCGGCGTTCGTCAGACCGCGGACGGTGTCCTACCGCTTGAAGCTCACATCCGTTCTGCCGTGTTCACCGTCAAACTGCAAGTTGCCCGGCCGCTCACTCGACATGGTCACGTTGCCGCATGCCAGAGCTCGCAATCGGGTACCCGTACACGTTCCCTACCCGATACCCGGCTACCCGTACCCGGCCGGGTACGGGTAGGGTACAGGTATCGGGTACCCGATTGCGACCTCTGGGATGAAGCCACGTTGCAGGCGCGGGTGGGTTGATTCTAGGAACTTGAATTGTGAGAAGAGACAAGACGTTGGCAAATGAGTGACACACGGTGACTCACCAGTGACTCACGGCTTACCCGTACCCGGCCGGGTACGGGTAGCCGGGTATTGGGTAGGGTACGGGTATCGGGTACGGGTAACCGGGTATCGGGTAGGGTACGGGTAGCCGGGTATCGGGTAGGGTACGGGTATCGGGTAGGGTACGGGTAGCCGGGTATCGGGTAGGGTACGGGTATCGGGTAGGGTACGGGTATCGGGTAGGGTACGGGTAGCCGGGTATCGGGTAGGGTACGGGTATCGGGTACCCGGTTGCGACCTCTGCCGCTCGCTCTCCACTCAGCCGTC
>NW_026892263.1:168610-290336 GCF_015708825.2 Lethenteron reissneri | reverse complement strand
CTCATAACTTTTATTAATTATCTAAATGGTAGCACATCTTCACAATTACCAAAAAACACACACGGGCGAGAAGCAATCTTGCTCGCCAGGCTGGGTCTCGGGAAGAAGAGTTATCTGCAGAGCGAGGAGTCGAGCGTCTATCCTCAGTAAAATCCCTCTCGAAATGATCTTGAGGTCTGATTTTAAGCCCCTTATAACTTCGCTCTCGCATCCAAATCCTTTGTTCTCGACTTGGCCTTATAGTCTTTGCATTCAATTGTTAATTTTTACATTAACAATCCGCATATCTAGCAACATTACGTATGTACATCTCACTGCATAATTGTACACTTCCGTTTGAATAAGGATGTGCATCTCCATGCATAATTCCGTGCTTCGTGTTAATTTGCTAATATTCACGACTCACCCATTGACACGACGGTCAATGGTACAGTGTATAATAACAAATAGTATAACATTTATATGCTTAATACAATGTACAGAGTAATATATAGTATCGTAATTATATAGTGAACATATAGCAGTGTGATACACATTAGGGTGGGTAGAATAATACTCATGTTATGTTAAAATGTTTATAGCAATACAGTATATAATGTAATGTTGTTTGTCTATGGCAGTATATAGTACGGTGTAGACTCGTGTCATGTAAGAGAACAAAGTTTAGATGGAAGCATATTATTATTTTTACGACGTAGAATTGTAATGTATTACTTACTGTTAGTAACCCAGCTTATTGTAGAGTATAGTAAGTATACTGATGATGCTATGTAGTTTATACTTTAGTTGTTTAAGCGTGGTGGGTTTCATTCAGACGCTGTCTCCCCGACAGACCTGGTCTTCACCTGAGGACAGCTGTGTGCGTTGTGGCCGAAACGTCGTAAGAATTATTTATTTGTATTATTTCCCTTATACTTGACTTTACCGAAAGAACCAAAAAGATGATTAATCGATGTTTACGTGTTTGATTTGAGAATATTTTATAACTGTTGCATTCCTGAAAGTGATATAAATTTCCTAGTTTGTTAACCGTTTGACCAAGCGAATTGATACAAACATTTAATGCGAGTTTTACTGTTAATATTCTTGCAAATCAATACAGACCTGATTTGTTTTTAAACATGGCTGATCGTACGTTATTGCTACCATTTCCTTCCTTAAAAAAAAACACGGACGAGAAGACATACACACACGAGTGTGCATCCAAACGACTGTATATACAGCGGTTTTATACTTCGATAGATATATTGCATCGTCTCGTAGTTTGATCATCGGCTCTCTTAAATATGTGGTGTTTATTGTAGAAGTTGCCATGTGTTGTCATCTTCTCACAACTACTGATGTGGGTGTGCCGTCTTGTTTTAGGATTTTCCCATTCCTGTAATTAATTGTGTCGTGGTGTTTGTGTTGAATTTCCGTCTCCTGAGTGTTGAGGTTATTCTAGACTTCGTCACGTTAAGATGGTACTTTGTAGTACTATCGGATTACTTGTTGATGTGGTGTGATGTGCAGTGGTTGTGAGGTGGTTCAATTCCTGATTTTACCTCCGTGGTTAAGTGGTCTTGTTGAGCTAAAGTTGGAGAAAGTCTGTGATCACAAAATATTTTAAACATGTTATTGAATTTCATCATTGTGTAATAAATTACATCACTCAAATAATAAGTTTCAGAGTGTGCGTGATTGCACGTTCGTTGTTCCTGTGTTTGATGGCTTGGACTTCTGGACGAATGGCTTCAGTGGAAAGGACGTCAAAGGGGAAATCGACGTTTCCCTTGTTTGATTTTAAGAATCTGTTTTCACTGTTGAATTCCTATTGGGAAATAGCATGCGTATTAATAAAGATTTCGATACGAGTATTAACGTGAGTTTTCTTGCAGATTAATAAAGACCTGATTTGTTTTTAAAGCTGACTTATCGTACGTTATTGCTACCATATTTTCCTTCAAAAAAAACACGGACGAGTAGACGTGCACACACGAGTGGCATCCAAACACGACTGTATATACAGCGTTGTGCATTCACACACGAGTGTGCATGTGTTTCTACAAGTCTTAACGTTAATATACTTGCAGAACAATAAAGACCTGATAATTTAAAGATGACTGATCGTCCCTTATTGCTACATATTTAATGAGTGTATTGAAGTCATGGGTGTAGTTATTTGCATGAAGTCGTTTTTCAAGTTCATACTTCCATTTGCTTGCCATTGCTACGACACACTGTTTCGGATTATTCTTCCCATTTATGAAATCTCGCTCTAATCAGTATCTTCATGAACTTATTTGCATTTAATTGCTATTCACTGTACTAAAGCTCCTCATATCTAGCAACATACCTAAGCTCATATGGCCATTGTGCTTAAGCCTAAGTAAGAATATGCTGATCATCGTTCGCTTCCGTTTGAATAGGGATGGGCATCTCCTTGAATAGTATGTACATGTTGTTAGTTTGCACATTTACAATGGCCTGTAAACTGTGATCAATTTATCGACTTTATCTATGAAAATAAGTATAAAATGTTGCAATGCTTTATAGCGTGGTGACTTGATTTTATGGATATTTTTAAGGACTCTTGTTGATGGTGTGTCTAACCAACGAGGGTTATTTGTAATATTCCATCAATTAAAATGGTTACAATTGCTCTGGATACCCATCTGGATGGTATAGTTTGTAAGTGTTGTTTATTATTATAACCATTATCAGTCTATAGCAGTGTGTATTTACACTGATGTGTATGTACAGTGATGTGTGTGTTTTTATTTACCACGTGTTCTCACGGTAAGTGCATTGAATGTGGAGGGGTTACCAGCCCCTCGCAACAGTCCGGAGACCTCGTGGGCCTCTGTGATGTCTATGAGCCTTCCCTCTCGGACATTGCACACATTGACCACAGCGTTACCGCTCTGCACCGCCGATGAGGTAGGGGGTTGTTTTTACAGAACTTTACTCGTGGGCAGGGGAATGCCAAACAACAGGGAGTGTGGCTCTTCTTTTGAACAAAATAATGAAGGGGCAAACCGTGGCGGTGAGCTGTAGGAAGGTGTATGCCCCACGCGTGGAGTGGTGATTGTTCCTGCCTGCACTGAAGGTGAACATCAGTGTCGGGATGTGGGCAAGGCCGATTAGTCATATGCCTTTCATAATATCCCATATTATAACCATACTGCTCGAATGAATACGAACTGCGGGCTGCGGGATTTGAATTGCATTATAATCACTCGTATCACATTGTGGTCGTTATTAGATTCACACAATCCACTGCTGGATCTGCCCTCTCAATGGATTCGAGAGTAGGATGGCGACAGCGCCGCAGCTGGATGCAGTCCCGGATCGCTCTCACAGTTTATCAACCGTAACCACACCTCGTACCTTACCCACTTCCTTCTTCACTCACCACCGCTCTTCTTACTTTCATCTTCTATCATATAATTTATTTTATTATTTCCATTATTACTTTGGCGTCGCCCGAGTTTTGGGTGGCGGCAGATCCCTGCACCCAACCCCGCCAGCCTCCGTGTTCACTGCACACGCCCCGCGGCGCGACAACAGCTGACAAATGCCGGCTGCTGCAGTGTCACACAACCCGCCTAAACTGCCGCATCGCACAGAAGATTGTATAATAATAAATAGTATAAAAGTGTAATGTTTAATATAATGTATAAGGTAATAAAGTAATTGTATAGTGAATATACAGCAGTGTGGTATACTGTAGAGTGGGTAGAATAATACATAGTGTAATATTATAATGTATAGTCTAAGGTAGAAATTATAATATAAAAACTCGTTTTCCAGAAGCACCCCGCTCATGACGATTGTCCTTAAATATATTTATGAAACAAAGTCAGTACAGTATAAACTTGCACATCGTATTCCAAATCAAGCTCGAGATCACCAATTTTGATATTTCAGGCTGTATGTCGCTTTATAATCCTCTAAACTTGCATCAGTTTAGAGGACATTGGGGGGTGAATATTAGCAAATTAACACGAATCATGGAATTATGCAGGGAGATGCACATCCTTATTCAAACGGAAGTGTACAATTATGCAGTGAGATGTACATACGTATTATGTTGCTAGATATGCGGATTGTTAATGTAAAAATTTACAATTGAATGCAAAGTCCATAATAGGCCAAGTCGAGAACAAAGGATTTGGATGCTAGAGCGAAGTTATAAGGGGCTTAAAATCAGACCTCAGGGTCATTTCGAGACGGATTTTGCTGAGGATAGACGCTTGACTCCTCGCTCTGCAGATCACCCTTCTTTCACGAGACCCAGCCTGGCGAGCACGATTGCTTGGCGACTGGTTGGCGACTTCGCTTCGGGAGAGTTCGTGGCAATCTCTTCAGACGGGTTACAGGGACATCGATACGACGTGCATCCACAAGTAAGTGTCTTTGTTAGTGGATAAACTGGTAATTGCGTGTGTAGTCCGACTTACGAGACGTTACTGTGTCTCAGTTAGACGTTGGTAAGAGTTTGCTTCCTGGCGATTTGAGCCAGACATCCACGCAGCTTAGAGGGCGCCTTTTGCTCTCAACAACATCCGCGACAGTTTCTCTGCTCTGAAGAATGGAGCAGAAAAACTCTCCACAGCGCCACGCACACACGGGTAAGAAGCCATTCAATTGCTCTGTTTGTGTGAAGGCATTTGCCCGTAAAGCAGATCTTCACAGGCACCAGAAAACACACACGGGCGAAAAGCCTTTCAATTGCTCTGTTTGTGAGAAGTCATTTTCACGGAAATCAAATCTTCACAGTCACCAGAAAACACACTCGGGTAAGAAGCCATTCAAGTGCTCTGTGTGTGAGAAGGCATTTGCCCGTAAAGCAGAACTTCACATTCACCAAAAAACACACACGGGCGAGAAGCCGTTCAATTGTTCTGTGTGTGGGAAGGCATTTGCAGATTCATCAAATCTTCACCGTCACCAAAAAACACACAAGGGCGAAAAGCCGTTCAATTGCGCTGTGTGTGAGAAGGCATTTGTACAGAAATCACATCTTCACAGTCACCAGAAAACACACACGGGCGAGAAGCCATTCAATTGCTCTGTGTGTGAGAAGACATTTGCACAGAAATCACATCTTCACAGTCACCAGAAAACACACACGGGCGAGAAGCCATTCAAGTGTTCTCCGTGGAAATGACACGGTCATCAACCCGAAACAAGCATGAGAAGATCCGCAATGATAGGGAAGTGAAATCAAAAGTTGAAATACAAAGTGCTGCAATGAGTCCTGAAAAAAATGCATCTTTCGAACCTATGCAGGTGGATCCTGAGAGATGCGTGGATGTAGTGGATGTAATGAGTCCTGACGACAATTCCTCTTTCGACCCCATGCAGTTGGATCCTGCGAGATGGCTGGATGTACTGAGCCCTTACGACAATTCCTATTTCGACCCCATGCAGGTTGATAATGAGAAATGGCTGCTGGAGTGGCTGGATAATCAAAGTATGGAGTACTTCTGTTAACTGTTGAAGTCTTGGAATGTGCATGTTTGTGTATCAATGTATTAGCAATTGTATATCAGTGATTTCCAGCACTACTCTAAGCTAGTGTAATTATTTTAACAAAACCGTTTGATTGCTCTGTGTGTTGGGAGCATTTTCACGTTTAGCAACACTTCACAGGCATCAGGAAACAAAAGGTGAAATCGAAAGTGCTGTAATGAGGCCTAAAGGAAATTCGTCTTTCGACCCCATGCAGTTAGAGATGGCTGGATGTAGTGGAGTGGCTGTAGAGTACTGTTGCACTGTGTATATTCATATTTGTCTTCGATCTTTTTTCAGTAAATTACATTACTCCGAGCTAGAGTGATGTTGTGAATGCTCTACAATGTGTTCAGATACAAGTGTTCCTGATAAGTTCCAGAAGTGTTCACTTATTTCAGGATGACAACAATTTTATACTTCGATAGATACATTGCTTCGTCTCGTAGTTGGATCATCGGCTATGTTAAATGTTTGGTGTTTATGGTAGAAGTTGCCATGTGTTGTCATCTTCTCACAGCTACTGATCTGGGTGTGCCGTCTTGTTTTAAGATTTGCCCATTCCTGTTATTCATTTTGTCGTGGTGTTTATGTTGAATTCCGTGTCTTGAGTGTTGAGGTTTATTCTAGACTTCGTCACGTTAAGGTGGTGCTTTGTCGTCCGATCGGATTACTTGTTGATGTGGTGTGATGTGCAGTGGTTGTGAGGTGGTTCAATTCCTGATTTTACTCTAGTGGTTAAGTGGTCTTTTTGAGCTAAAGTTGGAGAAAGTCTGTGACCACAACTTTGCTCAATATTTTAAACATGTTTTTTAATTTTCATCATTGTGTAATAAATGAATTAACTTCAAATAATAGGTTTCAGAGTGTGCGTGGATTGCACGTTCGTTGTTCCTGTGTTTGATGGCTTGGACTTTTGGACGAATGGCTTCAGTGGAAAAGGACGTCAAAGGGGAAATCGACGTTTACGTTTTTGATTTTAAGAATATATTTTAACTGTTGAATTCCTATTGGGAAATAATTTGCCAAGTTCCTTTCCTGTTTGAGCCTGCGTATTAATAAAGATTTCGATACGAGTATTAACGTGAGTTTTCTTGCAGATTAATAAAGACCTGATTTGTTTTTAAAGATGACTGATCTACGTTATTGCTACCATAGTTTTCCTTTAAAAAAATACACGGGCGAGTAGACATACACACACGAGTGTGCATCCAAACACGACTGTATAAACAGCGTTGTGCATTCACACACGAGTGTGCATGTGTTTCTACGAGTCTTAACGTTAATATACTTGCAGAACAATAAAGACCTGATAATTTAAAGATGACTGATCGTCCCTTATTGCTACATATTTAATGAGTGTATTGAAGTCATGGGTGTAGTTTATTTGCATGAAGTCGTTTTCAAGTTCATACTTCCATTTGCTTGCCATTGCTACGACACACTGGTTCGGATTATTCTTCCCATTTATGAAATCTCGCTCTAATCATTATCTTCATAAACTTATTTGCATTTAATTGCTATTCACTGTACTAAAGCTCCTAATATCTAGCAACATACCTAAGCTCATATGGGCATTGTGCTTAAGCCGAAGTAAGAATATGCTGAATCATCGTTCGCTTCCGTTTGAATAGGGATGGGCATCTCCTTGAATAAGTATGTGCATGTTGTTAGTTTGCACATTTACAATGGCCTGTAAACTGTGATCAATTTATCGACTTTATCTGTGAAAATAAGTATAAAATGTTGCAATGCTGATGGAGATATACTAAGAGGTGCATGCTTTATAGCGTGGTGACTTGATTTTATGTATATTTTTAAGGACTATTGTTGATGGTGTGTCTAAACAACGAGGGTTATTTGTTATATTCGATCAATTAAAATGGTTACAATTGCTCTGGATACCCATCTGGATGGTATAGTTTGCAAGTGTTGTTTATTATTATAACCATTATCAGTCTATAGCAGTGTGTATTTACACTGATGTGTATGTACAGTGATGTGTGTGTTTTTATTTACCACGTGTTCTCACGGTAAGTGCATTGAATGTGGAGGGGTTACCAGCCCCTCGCAACAGTCCGGAGACCTCGTGGGCCTCTGTGATGTCTATGAGCCTTCCCTCTCGGACATTGCTCACATTGACCACAGCTTTACCGCTCTGCACCGCTGATGAGGTAGGGGGTTGTTTTTACAGAACTTTACTCGTGGCAGGGGAATGCCAAACAACAGGGAGTGTGGCTTTTCTTTTGAACAAAATAATGAAGGGGCATGGAACCGTGGCGGTGAGCTGTAGGAAGGTGTATGCCCCACGCGTGGAGTGGTGATTGTTCCTGCCTGCACTGAAGGTTAACATCAGTGTCGGGATGCGGGCAAGGCCGATTAGTCATATGCCTTTCATAATATCCCATATTATAACCATACTGCTCGAATGAATACGAACTGCGGGCTGCGGGATTTGAATTGCATTATAATCACTCGTATCACATTGTGGTCGTTATTAGATTCACACAATCCACTGCTGGATCTGCCCTCTCAATGGATTCGAGAGTAGGATGGCGACAGCGCCGCAGCTGGATGCAGTCCCGGATCGCTCTCACAGTTTATCAACCGTAACCACACCTCGTACCTTACCCACTTCCTTCTTCACTCACCACCGCTCTTCTTACTTTCATCTTCTATCATATAATTTATTTTATTATTTCCATTATTACTTTGGCGTCGCCCGAGTTTTGGGTGGCGGCAGATCCCTGCACCCAACCCCGCCAGCCTCCGTGTTCACTGCACACGCCCCGCGGCGCGACAACAGCTGACAAATGCCGGCTGCTGCAGTGTCACACAACCCGCCTAAACTGCCGCATCGCACAGAAGATTGTATAATAATAAATAGTATAAAAGTGTAATGTTTAATATAATGTATAAGGTAATAAAGTAATTGTATAGTGAATATACAGCAGTGTGGTATACTGTAGAGTGGGTAGAATAATACATAGTGTAATATTATAATGTATAGTCTAAGGTAGAAATTATAATATAAAAACTCGTTTTCCAGAAGCACCCCGCTCATGACGATTGTCCTTAAATATATTTATGAAACAAAGTCAGTACAGTATAAACTTGCACATCGTATTCCAAATCAAGCTCGAGATCACCAATTTTGATATTTCAGGCTGTATGTCGCTTTATAATCCTCTAAACTTGCATCAGTTTAGAGGACATTGGGGGGTGAATATTAGCAAATTAACACGAATCATGGAATTATGCAGGGAGATGCACATCCTTATTCAAACGGAAGTGTACAATTATGCAGTGAGATGTACATACGTATTATGTTGCTAGATATGCGGATTGTTAATGTAAAAATTTACAATTGAATGCAAAGTCCATAATAGGCCAAGTCGAGAACAAAGGATTTGGATGCTAGAGCGAAGTTATAAGGGGCTTAAAATCAGACCTCAGGGTCATTTCGAGACGGATTTTGCTGAGGATAGACGCTTGACTCCTCGCTCTGCAGATCACCCTTCTTTCACGAGACCCAGCCTGGCGAGCACGATTGCTTGGCGACTGGTTGGCGACTTCGCTTCGGGAGAGTTCGTGGCAATCTCTTCAGACGGGTTACAGGGACATCGATACGACGTGCATCCACAAGTAAGTGTCTTTGTTAGTGGATAAACTGGTAATTGCGTGTGTAGTCCGACTTACGAGACGTTACTGTGTCTCAGTTAGACGTTGGTAAGAGTTTGCTTCCTGGCGATTTGAGCCAGACATCCACGCAGCTTAGAGGGCGCCTTTTGCTCTCAACAACATCCGCGACAGTTTCTCTGCTCTGAAGAATGGAGCAGAAAAACTCTCCACAGCGCCACGCACACACGGGTAAGAAGCCATTCAATTGCTCTGTTTGTGTGAAGGCATTTGCCCGTAAAGCAGATCTTCACAGGCACCAGAAAACACACACGGGCGAAAAGCCTTTCAATTGCTCTGTTTGTGAGAAGTCATTTTCACGGAAATCAAATCTTCACAGTCACCAGAAAACACACTCGGGTAAGAAGCCATTCAAGTGCTCTGTGTGTGAGAAGGCATTTGCCCGTAAAGCAGAACTTCACATTCACCAAAAAACACACACGGGCGAGAAGCCGTTCAATTGTTCTGTGTGTGGGAAGGCATTTGCAGATTCATCAAATCTTCACCGTCACCAAAAAACACACAAGGGCGAGAAGCCGTTCAATTGCGCTGTGTGTGAGAAGGCATTTGTACAGAAATCACATCTTCACAGTCACCAGAAAACACACACGGGCGAGAAGCCATTCAATTGCTCTGTGTGTGAGAAGACATTTGCACAGAAATCACATCTTCACAGTCACCAGAAAACACACACGGGCGAGAAGCCGTTCAATTGCTCTGTGTGTGGTAAGGCATTTGCATGGAAATCAAATCTTCACAGTCACCAGAAAACACACACGGGCGAGAAGCCATTCAAGTGTTCTCCGTTGGAAATGACACGGTCATCAACCCGAAACAAGCATGAGAAGATCCGCAATGATAGGGAAGTGAAATCAAAAGTTGAAATACAAAGTGCTGCAATGAGTCCTGAAAAAAATGCATCTTTCGAACCTATGCAGGTGGATCCTGAGAGATGCGTGGATGTAGTGGATGTAATGAGTCCTGACGACAATTCCTCTTTCGACCCCATGCAGTTGGATCCTGCGAGATGGCTGGATGTACTGAGCCCTTACGACAATTCCTATTTCGACCCCATGCAGGTTGATAATGAGAAATGGCTGCTGGAGTGGCTGGATAATCAAAGTATGGAGTACTTCTGTTAACTGTTGAAGTCTTGGAATGTGCATGTTTGTGTATCAATGTATTAGCAATTGTATATCAGTGATTTCCAGCACTACTCTAAGCTAGTGTAATTATTTTAACAAAACCGTTTGATTGCTCTGTGTGTTGGGAGCATTTTCACGTTTAGCAACACTTCACAGGCATCAGGAAACAAAAGGTGAAATCGAAAGTGCTGTAATGAGGCCTAAAGGAAATTCGTCTTTCGACCCCATGCAGTTAGAGATGGCTGGATGTAGTGGAGTGGCTGTAGAGTACTGTTGCACTGTGTATATTCATATTTGTCTTCGATCTTTTTTCAGTAAATTACATTACTCCGAGCTAGAGTGATGTTGTGAATGCTCTACAATGTGTTCAGATACAAGTGTTCCTGATAAGTTCCAGAAGTGTTCACTTATTTCAGGATGACAACAATTTTATACTTCGATAGATACATTGCTTCGTCTCGTAGTTGGATCATCGGCTATGTTAAATGTTTGGTGTTTATGGTAGAAGTTGCCATGTGTTGTCATCTTCTCACAGCTACTGATCTGGGTGTGCCGTCTTGTTTTAAGATTTGCCCATTCCTGTTATTCATTTTGTCGTGGTGTTTATGTTGAATTCCGTGTCTTGAGTGTTGAGGTTTATTCTAGACTTCGTCACGTTAAGGTGGTGCTTTGTCGTCCGATCGGATTACTTGTTGATGTGGTGTGATGTGCAGTGGTTGTGAGGTGGTTCAATTCCTGATTTTACTCTAGTGGTTAAGTGGTCTTTTTGAGCTAAAGTTGGAGAAAGTCTGTGACCACAACTTTGCTCAATATTTTAAACATGTTTTTTAATTTTCATCATTGTGTAATAAATGAATTAACTTCAAATAATAGGTTTCAGAGTGTGCGTGGATTGCACGTTCGTTGTTCCTGTGTTTGATGGCTTGGACTTTTGGACGAATGGCTTCAGTGGAAAAGGACGTCAAAGGGGAAATCGACGTTTACGTTTTTGATTTTAAGAATATATTTTAACTGTTGAATTCCTATTGGGAAATAATTTGCCAAGTTCCTTTCCTGTTTGAGCCTGCGTATTAATAAAGATTTCGATACGAGTATTAACGTGAGTTTTCTTGCAGATTAATAAAGACCTGATTTGTTTTTAAAGATGACTGATCTACGTTATTGCTACCATAGTTTTCCTTTAAAAAAATACACGGGCGAGTAGACATACACACACGAGTGTGCATCCAAACACGACTGTATAAACAGCGTTGTGCATTCACACACGAGTGTGCATGTGTTTCTACGAGTCTTAACGTTAATATACTTGCAGAACAATAAAGACCTGATAATTTAAAGATGACTGATCGTCCCTTATTGCTACATATTTAATGAGTGTATTGAAGTCATGGGTGTAGTTTATTTGCATGAAGTCGTTTTCAAGTTCATACTTCCATTTGCTTGCCATTGCTACGACACACTGGTTCGGATTATTCTTCCCATTTATGAAATCTCGCTCTAATCATTATCTTCATAAACTTATTTGCATTTAATTGCTATTCACTGTACTAAAGCTCCTAATATCTAGCAACATACCTAAGCTCATATGGGCATTGTGCTTAAGCCGAAGTAAGAATATGCTGAATCATCGTTCGCTTCCGTTTGAATAGGGATGGGCATCTCCTTGAATAAGTATGTGCATGTTGTTAGTTTGCACATTTACAATGGCCTGTAAACTGTGATCAATTTATCGACTTTATCTGTGAAAATAAGTATAAAATGTTGCAATGCTGATGGAGATATACTAAGAGGTGCATGCTTTATAGCGTGGTGACTTGATTTTATGTATATTTTTAAGGACTATTGTTGATGGTGTGTCTAAACAACGAGGGTTATTTGTTATATTCGATCAATTAAAATGGTTACAATTGCTCTGGATACCCATCTGGATGGTATAGTTTGCAAGTGTTGTTTATTATTATAACCATTATCAGTCTATAGCAGTGTGTATTTACACTGATGTGTATGTACAGTGATGTGTGTGTTTTTATTTACCACGTGTTCTCACGGTAAGTGCATTGAATGTGGAGGGGTTACCAGCCCCTCGCAACAGTCCGGAGACCTCGTGGGCCTCTGTGATGTCTATGAGCCTTCCCTCTCGGACATTGCTCACATTGACCACAGCTTTACCGCTCTGCACCGCTGATGAGGTAGGGGGTTGTTTTTACAGAACTTTACTCGTGGCAGGGGAATGCCAAACAACAGGGAGTGTGGCTTTTCTTTTGAACAAAATAATGAAGGGGCATGGAACCGTGGCGGTGAGCTGTAGGAAGGTGTATGCCCCACGCGTGGAGTGGTGATTGTTCCTGCCTGCACTGAAGGTTAACATCAGTGTCGGGATGCGGGCAAGGCCGATTAGTCATATGCCTTTCATAATATCCCATATTATAACCATACTGCTCGAATGAATACGAACTGCGGGCTGCGGGATTTGAATTGCATTATAATCACTCGTATCACATTGTGGTCGTTATTAGATTCACACAATCCACTGCTGGATCTGCCCTCTCAATGGATTCGAGAGTAGGATGGCGACAGCGCCGCAGCTGGATGCAGTCCCGGATCGCTCTCACAGTTTATCAACCGTAACCACACCTCGTACCTTACCCACTTCCTTCTTCACTCACCACCGCTCTTCTTACTTTCATCTTCTATCATATAATTTATTTTATTATTTCCATTATTACTTTGGCGTCGCCCGAGTTTTGGGTGGCGGCAGATCCCTGCACCCAACCCCGCCAGCCTCCGTGTTCACTGCACACGCCCCGCGGCGCGACAACAGCTGACAAATGCCGGCTGCTGCAGTGTCACACAACCCGCCTAAACTGCCGCATCGCACAGAAGATTGTATAATAATAAATAGTATAAAAGTGTAATGTTTAATATAATGTATAAGGTAATAAAGTAATTGTATAGTGAATATACAGCAGTGTGGTATACTGTAGAGTGGGTAGAATAATACATAGTGTAATATTATAATGTATAGTCTAAGGTAGAAATTATAATATAAAAACTCGTTTTCCAGAAGCACCCCGCTCATGACGATTGTCCTTAAATATATTTATGAAACAAAGTCAGTACAGTATAAACTTGCACATCGTATTCCAAATCAAGCTCGAGATCACCAATTTTGATATTTCAGGCTGTATGTCGCTTTATAATCCTCTAAACTTGCATCAGTTTAGAGGACATTGGGGGGTGAATATTAGCAAATTAACACGAATAATGGAATTATGCAGGGAGATGCACATCCTTATTCAAACGGAAGTGTACAATTATGCAGTGAGATGTACATACGTATTATGTTGCTAGATATGCGGATTGTTAATGTAAACATTTACAATTGAATGCAAAGTCCATAATAGCCCAAGTCGAGAACAAAGAATTTGGATGCTAGAGCGAAGTTATAAGGGCTTAAAATCAGACCTCAGGGTCATTTCGAGACGGATTTTGCTGAGGATAGACGCTTGACTCCTCGCTCTGCAGATCAACCTTCTTTCACGAGACCCAGCCTGGCGAGCACGATTGCTTGGCGACTGGTTGGCGACTTCGCTTCGGGAGAGTTCGTGGCAATCTCTTCAGACGGGTTACAGGGACATCGAAACGACGTGCATCCACAAGTAAGTGTCTTTGTTAGTGGATAAACTGGTAATTGCGTGTGTAGTCCGACTTACGAGACGTTACTGTGTCTCAGTTAGACGTTGGTAAGAGTTTGCTTCCTGGCGATTTGAGCCAGACATCCACACAGCTTAGCGGGCGCCTTTTGCTCTCAACAACATCCGCGACAGTTTCTCTGCTCTAAAGAATGGAGCAGAAAAACTCTCCACAGCGCCACGCACACACGGGTAAGAAGCCATTCAATTGCTCTGTTTGTGTGAAGGCATTTGCCCGTAAAGCAGATCTTCACAGGTACCAGAAAACACACACGGGCGAAAAGCCTTTCAATTGCTCTGTTTGTGAGAAGTCATTTTCACGGAAATCAAATCTTCACAGTCACCAGAAAACACACTCGGGTAAGAAGCCATTCAAGTGCTCTGTGTGTGAGAAGGCATTTGCCCGTAAAGCAGAACTTCACATTGACCAACAAACACACACGGGCGAGAAGCCGTTCAATTGTTCTGTGTGTGGGAAGGCATTTGCAGATTCATCAAATCTTCACCGTCACCAAAAAACACACAAGGGCGAGAAGCCGTTCAATTGCGCTGTGTGTGAGAAGGCATTTGTACAGAAATCACATCTTCACAGTCACCAGAAAACACACACGGGCGAGAAGCCATTCAATTGCTCTGTGTGTGAGAAGACATTTGCACACGGGCGAGAAGCCATTCAATTGCTCTGTGTGTGAGAAGACATTTGCACAGAAATCACATCTTCACAGTCACCAGAAAACACACACGGGCGAGAAGCCGTTCAATTGCTCTGTGTGTGGTAAGGCATTTGCATGGAAATCAAATCTTCACAGTCACCAGAAAACACACACGGGCGAGAAGCCATTCAAGTGTTCTCCGTTGGAAATGACACGGTCATCAACCCGAAACAAGCATGAGAAGATCCGCAATGATAGGGAAGTGAAATCAAAAGTTGAAATACAAAGTGCTGCAATGAGTCCTGAAAATAATGCATCTTTCGAACCTATGCAGGTGGATCCTGAGAGATGCGTGGATGTAGTGGATGTAATGAGTCCTGACGACAATTCCTCTTTCGACCCCATGCAGTTGGATCCTGCGAGATGGCTGGATGTACTGAGCCCTTACGACAATTCCTATTTCGACCCCATGCAGGTTGATAATGAGAAATGGCTGCTGGAGTGGCTGGATAATCAAAGTATGGAGTACTTCTGTTAACTGTTGAAGTCTTGGAATGTGCATGTTTGTGTATCAATGTATTACAATGTGTTCAGATACAAGTGTTCCTGATAAGTTCCAGAAGTGTTCACTTATTTCAGGATGACAACAATTTTATACTTCGATAGATACATTGCTTCGTCTCGTAGTTGGATCATCGGCTATGTTAAATGTTTGGTGTTTATGGTAGAAGTTGCCATGTGTTGTCATCTTCTCACAGCTACTGATCTGGGTGTGCCGTCTTGTTTTAAGATTTGCCCATTCCTGTTATTCATTTTGTCGTGGTGTTTATGTTGAATTCCGTGTCTTGAGTGTTGAGGTTTATTCTAGACTTCGTCACGTTAAGGTGGTGCTTTGTCGTCCGATCGGATTACTTGTTGATGTGGTGTGATGTGCAGTGGTTGTGAGGTGGTTCAATTCCTGATTTTACTCTAGTGGTTAAGTGGTCTTTTTGAGCTAAAGTTGGAGAAAGTCTGTGACCACAACTTTGCTCAATATTTTAAACATGTTTTTTAATTTTCATCATTGTGTAATAAATGAATTAACTTCAAATAATAGGTTTCAGAGTGTGCGTGGATTGCACGTTCGTTGTTCCTGTGTTTGATGGCTTGGACTTCTGGACGAATGGCTTCAGTGGAAAAGGACGTCAAAGGGGAAATCGACGTTTACGTTTTTGATTTTAAGAATATATTTTAACTGTTGAATTCCTTTTGGGAAATAATTTGCCTAGTTCCTTTCCTGTTTGAGCATGCGTATTAATAAAGATTTCGATACGAGTATTAATGTGAGTTTTCTTGCAGATTAATAAAGACCTGATTTGTTTTTAAAGATGACTGATCTACGTTATTGCTACCATAGTTTTCCTTTAAAAAAATACACGGGCGAGTAGACATACACACACGAGTGTGCATCCAAACACGACTGTATATACAGCGTTGTGCATTCACACACGAGTGTGCATGTGTTTCTACGAGTCTTAACGTTAATATACTTGCAGAACAATAAAGACCTGATAATTTAAAGATGACTGATCGTCCCTTATTGCTACATATTTAATGAGTGTATTGAAGTCATGGGTGTAGTTTATTTGCATGAAGTCGTTTTCAAGTTCATACTTCCATTTGCTTGCCATTGCTACGACACACTGGTTCGGATTATTCTTCCCATTTATGAAATCTCGCTCTAATCATTATCTTCATAAACTTATTTGCATTTAATTGCTATTCACTGTACTAAAGCTCCTAATATCTAGCAACATACCTAAGCTCATATGGGCATTGTGCTTAAGCCGAAGTAAGAATATGCTGAATCATCGTTCGCTTCCGTTTGAATAGGGATGGGCATCTCCTTGAATAAGTATGTGCATGTTGTTAGTTTGCACATTTACAATGGCCTGTAAACTGTGATCAATTTATCGACTTTATCTGTGAAAATAAGTATAAAATGTTGCAATGCTGATGGAGATATACTAAGAGGTGCATGCTTTATAGCGTGGTGACTTGATTTTATGGATATTTTTAAGGACTATTGTTGATGGTGTGTCTAAACAACGAGGGTTATTTGTTATATTCGATCAATTAAAATGGGTACAATTGCTCTGGATACCCATCTGGATGGTATAGTTTGCAAGTGTTGTTTATTATTATAACCATTATCAGTCTATAGCAGTGTGTATTTACACTGATGTGTATGTACAGTGATGTGTGTGTTTTTATTTACCACGTGTTCTCACGGTAAGTGCATTGAATGTGGAGGGGTTACCAGCCCCTCGCAACAGTCCGGAGACCTCGTGGGCCTCTGTGATGTCTATGAGCCTTCCCTCTCGGACATTGCTCACATTGACCACAGCTTTTACGCTCTGCACCGCTGATGAGGTAGGGGGTTGTTTTTACAGAGCTTTACTCGTGGGCAGGGGAATGCCAAACAACAGGGAGTGTGGCTCTTCTTTTGAACAAAATAATGAAGGGGCTAACCGTGGCGGTGAGCTGTAGGAAGCTGTATGCCCCACGCGTGGAGTGGTGATTGTTCCTGCCTGCACTGAAGGTGAACATCAGTGTCGGGATGCGGGCAAGGCCGATTAGTCATATGCCTTTCATAATATCCCATATTATAACCATACTGCTCGAATGAATACGAACTGCGGGCTGCGGGATTTGAATTGCATTATAATCACTCGTATCACATTGTGGTCGTTATTAGATTCACACAATCCACTGCTGGATCTGCCCTCTCAATGGATTCGAGAGTAGGATGGCGACAGCGCCGCAGCTGGATGCAGTCCCGGATCGCTCTCACAGTTTATCAACCGTAACCACACCTCGTACCTTACCCACTTCCTTCTTCACTCACCACCGCTCTTCTTACTTTCATCTTCTATCATATAATTTATTTTATTATTTCCATTATTACTTTGGCGTCGCCCGAGTTTTGGGTGGCGGCAGATCCCTGCACCCAACCCCGCCAGCCTCCGTGTTCACTGCACACGCCCCGCGGCGCGACAACAGCTGACAAATGCAGGCTGCTGCAGTGTCACACAACCCGCCTAAACTGCCGCATCGCACAGAAGATTGTATAATAATAAATAGTAATAAAAGTGTAATGTTTAATATAATGTATAAGGTAATAAAGTAATTGTATAGTGAATATACAGCAGTGTGGTATACTGTAGAGTGGGTAGAATAATACATAGTGTAATATTATAATGTATAGTCTAAGGTAGAAATTATAATATAAAAACTCGTTTTCCAGAAGCACCCCGCTCATGACGATTGTCCTTAAATATATTTATGAAACAAAGTCAGTACAGTATAAACTTGCACATCGTATTCCAAATCAAGCTCGAGATCACCAATTTTGATATTTCAGGCTGTATGTCGCTTTATAATCCTCTAAACTTGCATCAGTTTAGAGGACATTGGGGGGTGAATATTAGCAAATTAACACGAATAATGGAATTATGCAGGGAGATGCACATCCTTATTCAAACGGAAGTGTACAATTATGCAGTGAGATGTACATACGTATTATGTTGCTAGATATGCGGATTGTTAATGTAAACATTTACAATTGAATGCAAAGTCCATAATAGCCCAAGTCGAGAACAAAGAATTTGGATGCTAGAGCGAAGTTATAAGGGGCTTAAAATCAGACCTCAGGGTCATTTCGAGACGGATTTTGCTGAGGATAGACGCTTGACTCCTCGCTCTGCAGATCAACCTTCTTTCACGAGACCCAGCCTGGCGAGCACGATTGCTTGGCGACTGGTTGGCGACTTCGCTTCGGGAGAGTTCGTGGCAATCTCTTCAGACGGGTTACAGGGACATCGAAACGACGTGCATCCACAAGTAAGTGTCTTTGTTAGTGGATAAACTGGTAATTGCGTGTGTAGTCCGACTTACGAGACGTTACTGTGTCTCAGTTAGACGTTGGTAATAGTTTGCTTCTTGGCGATTTAAGCCAGACATCCACGCAGCTTAGAGGGCGCCTTTTGCTCTCAACAACATCCGCGACAGTTTCTCTGCTCTGAAGAATGGAGCAGAAAAACTCTCCACAGCGCCACGCACACACGGGTAAGAAGCCATTCAATTGCTCTGTTTGTGTGAAGGCATTTGCCCGTAAAGCAGATCTTCACAGGCACCAGAAAACACACACGGGCGAAAAGCCTTTCAATTGCTCTGTTTGTGAGAAGTCATTTTCACGGAAATCAAATCTTCACAGTCACCAGAAAACACACTCGGGTAAGAAGCCATTCAAGTGCTCTGTGTGTGAGAAGGCATTTGCCCGTAAAGCAGAACTTCACATTCACCAAAAAACACACACGGGCGAGAAGCCGTTCAATTGTTCTGTGTGTGGGAAGGCATTTGCAGATTCATCAAATCTTCACCGTCACCAAAAAACACACACGGGCGAGAAGCCGTTCAATTGCGCTGTGTGTGAGAAGGCATTTGTACAGAAATCACATCTTCACAGTCACCAGAAAACACACACGGGCGAGAAGCCGTTCAATTGCTCTGTGTGTGGTAAGGCATTTGCATGGAAATCAAATCTTCACAGTCACCAGAAAACACACACGGGCGAGAAGCCATTCAAGTGTTCTCCGTTGGAAATGACACGGTCATCAACCCGAAACAAGCATGAGAAGATCCGCAATGATAGGGAAGTGAAATCAAAAGTTGAAATACAAAGTGCTGCAATGAGTCCTGAAAAAAATGCATCTTTCGAACCTATGCAGGTGGATCCTGAGAGATGCGTGGATGTAGTGGATGTAATGAGTCCTGACGACAATTCCTCTTTCGACCCCATGCAGTTGGATCCTGCGAGATGGCTGGATGTACTGAGCCCTTACGACAATTCCTATTTCGACCCCATGCAGGTTGATAATGAGAAATGGCTGCTGGAGTGGCTGGATAATCAAAGTATGGAGTACTTCTGTTAACTGTTGAAGTCTTGGAATGTGCATGTTTGTGTATCAATGTATTAGCAATTGTATATCAGTGATTTCCAGCACTACTCTAAGCTAGTGTAATTATTTTAACAAAACCGTTTGATTGCTCTGTGTGTTGGGAGCATTTTCACGTTTAGCAACACTTCACAGGCATCAGGAAACAAAAGGTGAAATCGAAAGTGCTGTAATGAGGCCTAAAGGAAATTCGTCTTTCGACCCCATGCAGTTAGAGATGGCTGGATGTAGTGGAGTGGCTGTAGAGTACTGTTGCACTGTGTATATTCATATTTGTCTTCGATCTTTTTTCAGTAAATTACATTACTCCGAGCTAGAGTGATGTTGTGAATGCTCTACAATGTGTTCAGATACAAGTGTTCCTGATAAGTTCCAGAAGTGTTCACTTATTTCAGGATGACAACAATTTTATACTTCGATAGATACATTGCTTCGTCTCGTAGTTGGATCATCGGCTATGTTAAATGTTTGGTGTTTATGGTAGAAGTTGCCATGTGTTGTCATCTTCTCACAGCTACTGATCTGGGTGTGCCGTCTTGTTTTAAGATTTGCCCATTCCTGTTATTCATTTTGTCGTGGTGTTTATGTTGAATTCCGTGTCTTGAGTGTTGAGGTTTATTCTAGACTTCGTCACGTTAAGGTGGTGCTTTGTCGTCCGATCGGATTACTTGTTGATGTGGTGTGATGTGCAGTGGTTGTGAGGTGGTTCAATTCCTGATTTTACTCTAGTGGTTAAGTGGTCTTTTTGAGCTAAAGTTGGAGAAAGTCTGTGACCACAACTTTGCTCAATATTTTAAACATGTTTTTTAATTTTCATCATTGTGTAATAAATGAATTAACTTCAAATAATAGGTTTCAGAGTGTGCGTGGATTGCACGTTCGTTGTTCCTGTGTTTGATGGCTTGGACTTCTGGACGAATGGCTTCAGTGGAAAAGGACGTCAAAGGGGAAATCGACGTTTACGTTTTTGATTTTAAGAATATATTTTAACTGTTGAATTCCTTTTGGGAAATAATTTGCCTAGTTCCTTTCCTGTTTGAGCATGCGTATTAATAAAGATTTCGATACGAGTATTAACGTGAGTTTTCTTGCAGATTAATAAAGACCTGATTTGTTTTTAAAGATGACTGATCTACGTTATTGCTACCATAGTTTCCTTTAAAAAAATACACGGGCGAGTAGACATACACACACGAGTGTGCATCCAAACACGACTGTATATACAGCGTTGTGCATTCACACACGAGTGTGCATGTGTTTCTACGAGTCTTAACGTTAATATACTTGCAGAACAATAAAGACCTGATAATTTAAAGATGACTGATCGTCCCTTATTGCTACATATTTAATGAGTGTATTGAAGTCATGGGTGTAGTTTATTTGCATGAAGTCGTTTTCAAGTTCATACTTCCATTTGCTTGCCATTGCTACGACACACTGGTTCGGATTATTCTTCCCATTTATGAAATCTCGCTCTAATCATTATCTTCATAAACTTATTTGCATTTAATTGCTATTCACTGTACTAAAGCTCCTAATATCTAGCAACATACCTAAGCTCATATGGGCATTGTGCTTAAGCCGAAGTAAGAATATGCTGAATCATCGTTCGCTTCCGTTTGAATAGGGATGGGCATCTCCTTGAATAAGTATGTGCATGTTGTTAGTTTGCACATTTACAATGGCCTGTAAACTGTGATCAATTTATCGACTTTATCTGTGAAAATAAGTATAAAATGTTGCAATGCTGATGGAGATATACTAAGAGGTGCATGCTTTATAGCGTGGTGACTTGATTTTATGGATATTTTTAAGGACTATTGTTGATGGTGTGTCTAAACAACGAGGGTTATTTGTTATATTCGATCAATTAAAATGGGTACAATTGCTCTGGATACCCATCTGGATGGTATAGTTTGCAAGTGTTGTTTATTATTATAACCATTATCAGTCTATAGCAGTGTGTATTTACACTGATGTGTATGTACAGTGATGTGTGTGTTTTTATTTACCACGTGTTCTCACGGTAAGTGCATTGAATGTGGAGGGGTTACCAGCCCCTCGCAACAGTCCGGAGACCTCGTGGGCCTCTGTGATGTCTATGAGCCTTCCCTCTCGGACATTGCTCACATTGACCACAGCTTTACCGCTCTGCACCGCTGATGAGGTAGGGGGTTGTTTTTACAGAACTTTACTCGTGGCAGGGGAATGCCAAACAACAGGGAGTGTGGCTCTTCTTTTGAACAAAATAATGAAGGGGCAAACCGTGGCGGTGAGCTGTAGGAAGCTGTATTCCCCAAGCGTGGAGTGGTGATTGTTCCTGCCTGCACTGAAGGTGAACATCAGTGTCGGGATGCAGGCAGGGCTGATTAGTCATATGCCTTTCATAATATCCCATATTATAACCATACTGCTCGAATGAATACGAACTGCGGGCTGCGGGATTTGAATTGCATTATAATCACTCGTATCACATTGTGGTCGTTATTAGATTCACACAATCCACTGCTGGATCTGCCCTCTCAATGGATTCGAGAGTAGGATGGCGACAGCGCCGCAGCTGGATGCAGTCCCGGATCGCTCTCACAGTTTATCAACCGTAACCACACCTCGTACCTTACCCACTTCCTTCTTCACTCACCACCGCTCTTCTTACTTTCATCTTCTATCATATAATTTATTTTATTATTTTCATTATTACTTTGGCGTCGCCCGAGTTTTGGGTGGCGGCAGATCCCTGCACCCAACCCCGCCAGCCTCCGTGTTCACTGCACACGCCCCGCGGCGCGACAACAGCTGACAAATGCCGGCTGCTGCAGTGTCACACAACCCGCCTCAACTGCCGCATCGCACAGAAGATTGTATAATAATAAATAGTATAAAAGTGTAATGTTTAATATAATGTATAAGGTAATAAAGTAATTGTATAGTGAATATACAGCAGTGTGGTATACTGTAGAGTGGGTAGAATAATACATAGTGTAATATTATAATGTATAGTCTAAGGTAGAAATTATAATATAAAAACTCGTTTTCCAGAAGCACCCCGCTCATGACGATTGTCCTTAAATATATTTATGAAACAAAGTCAGTACAGTATAAACTTGCACATCGTATTCCAAATCAAGCTCGAGATCACCAATTTTGATATTTCAGGCTGTATGTCGCTTTATAATCCTCTAAACTTGCATCAGTTTAGAGGACATTGGGGGGTGAATATTAGCAAATTAACACGAATAATGGAATTATGCAGGGAGATGCACATCCTTATTCAAACGGAAGTGTACAATTATGCAGTGAGATGTACATACGTATTATGTTGCTAGATATGCGGATTGTTAATGTAAACATTTACAATTGAATGCAAAGTCCATAATAGCCCAAGTCGAGAACAAAGAATTTGGATGCTAGAGCGAAGTTATAAGGGGCTTAAAATCAGACCTCAGGGTCATTTCGAGACGGATTTTGCTGAGGATAGACGCTTGACTCCTCGCTCTGCAGATCAACCTTCTTTCACGAGACCCAGCCTGGCGAGCACGATTGCTTGGCGACTGGTTGGCGACTTCGCTTCGGGAGAGTTCGTGGCAATCTCTTCAGACGGGTTACAGGGACATCGAAACGACGTGCATCCACAAGTAAGTGTCTTTGTTAGTGGATAAACTGGTAATTGCGTGTGTAGTCCGACTTACGAGACGTTACTGTGTCTCAGTTAGACGTTGGTAAGAGTTTGCTTCCTGGCGATTTGAGCCAGACATCCACGCAGCTTAGCGGGCGCCTTTTGCTCTCAACAACATCCGCGACAGTTTCTCTGCTCTAAAGAATGGAGCAGAAAAACTTTCCACAGCGCCACGCACACACGGGTAAGAAGCCATTCAATTGCTCTGTTTGTGTGAAGGCATTTGCCCGTAAAGCAGATCTTCACAGGTACCAGAAAACACACACGGGCGAAAAGCCTTTCAATTGCTCTGTTTGTGAGAAGTCATTTTCACGGAAATCAAATCTTCACAGTCACCAGAAAACACACTCGGGTAAGAAGCCATTCAAGTGCTCTGTGTGTGAGAAGGCATTTGCCCGTAAAGCAGAACTTCACATTGACCAACAAACACACACGGGCGAGAAGCCGTTCAATTGTTCTGTGTGTGGGAAGGCATTTGCAGATTCATCAAATCTTCACCGTCACCAAAAAACACACAAGGGCGAGAAGCCGTTCAATTGCGCTGTGTGTGAGAAGGCATTTGTACAGAAATCACATCTTCACAGTCACTAGAAAACACACACGGGCGAGAAGCCATTCAATTGCTCTGTGTGTGAGAAGACATTTGCACACGGGCGAGAAGCCATTCAATTGCTCTGTGTGTGAGAAGACATTTGCACAGAAATCACATCTTCACAGTCACCAGAAAACACACACGGGCGAGAAGCCGTTCAATTGCTCTGTGTGTGGTAAGGCATTTGCATGGAAATCAAATCTTCACAGTCACCAGAAAACACACACGGGCGAGAAGCCATTCAAGTGTTCTCCGTTGGAAATGACACGGTCATCAACCCGAAACAAGCATGAGAAGATCCGCAATGATAGGGAAGTGAAATCAAAAGTTGAAATACAAAGTGCTGCAATGAGTCCTGAAAATAATGCATCTTTCGAACCTATGCAGGTGGATCCTGAGAGATGCGTGGATGTAGTGGATGTAATGAGTCCTGACGACAATTCCTCTTTCGACCCCATGCAGTTGGATCCTGCGAGATGGCTGGATGTACTGAGCCCTTACGACAATTCCTATTTCGACCCCATGCAGGTTGATAATTAGAAATGGCTGCTGGAGTGGCTGGATAATCAAAGTATGGAGTACTTCTGTTAACTGTTGAAGTCTTGGAATGTGCATGTTTGTGTATCAATGTATTACAATGTGTTCAGATACAAGTGTTCCTGATAAGTTCCAGAAGTGTTCACTTATTTCAGGATGACAACAATTTTATACTTCGATAGATACATTGCTTCGTCTCGTAGTTGGATCATCAGCTCTGTTAAATGTTTGGTGTTTATGGTAGAAGTTGCCATGTGTTGTCATCTTCTCACAGCTACTGATCTGGGTGTGCCGTCTTGTTTTAGGATTTGCCCATTCCTGTTATTCATTTTGTCATGGTGTTTATGTTGAATTCCGTGTCTTGAGTGTTGAGGTTTATTCTAGACTTCGTCACGTTAAGGTGGTGCTTTGTCGTCCGATCGGATTACTTGTTGATGTGGTGTGATGTGCAGTGGTTGTGAGGTGGTTCAATTCCTGATTTTACTCTCGTGGTAAAGTGGTCTTTTTGAGCTAAAGTTGGAGAAAGTCTGTGACCACAACTTTGCTCAATATTTTAAACATGTTCTTTAATTTTCATCATTGTGTAATAAATTAATTAACTTCAAATAATAGGTTTCAGAGTGTGCGTGGATTGCACGTTCGTTGTTCCTGTGTTTGATGGCTTGGACTTCTGGACGAATGGCTTCAGTGGAAAAGGACGTCAAAGGGGAAATCGACGTTTACGTGTTTGATTTTAAGAATATCTTTTAACTGTTGAATTCCTATTGGGAAATCATTTGCCTAGTTCCTTTCCTGTTTGAGCCTGCGTATTAATACAGATTTCGATTCGAGTATTAACGTGAGTTTTCTTGCAGATTAATAAAGACCTGATTTGTTTTTAAAGATGACTGATCGTACGTTATTGCTACCATATTTTCCTTTAAAAAAACACGGACGAGTAGACATACACACACGAGTGTGCATCAAAACACGACTGTATATACAGCGGTGTGCATTCACACACGAGTGTGCATGTGTTTCTACGAGTTTCAACGTTAATATACTTGCAGAACAATAAAGACCTGCTATGTTAAAGATGACTGATCGTCCCTTATTGCTACAATGTTCATAGCGAACACGTGTGGAGGCGAGTTTCAGGTGAAGCATCTCCATCACACAAGTTTACCCTTACCTGGCAGCATCGTGGCAGTCCGCTGGTCACACTCACTACGTCACACTCACGAGCTGTAGGGGCGGGGCTCTGTCTGCTCAGTGGCGCTGTTTTCATTCATTTAGCACCACGAGCGGGGGGTCTCATTCCTGTAGTTTTCTGTTGTGGTGGCGCATTCCGACCACGTTTCCCTTAAATGATTTGTACCACACAATATAAAAAACAATTTGTTTGTTCCAATACATAATCATACACGAGTACACATATACACTCCCATGTACACACACCCACACACGAGTGGACATACACAGAAGTACAGATCCATGTACATACAAACAGTAGTATACTTGTATAGCGGGGTTTTGTCATTATTTTCACAGGTTAAGCTGACGATATGAATCTTAGATGCCCCGCTGCGTGGTCAACACATCTATGCTTCTATATAAGGAACAAAACAGTGAGACTTCCCAAATCTGGCTGTCGACTGATGAAGCTAGTTTTAATTACAGGCGAAACGTCGTACTCAGATTGTAAATGTTGTGGCTTGGCTCTCCAACACACCGGTGTGCTGTGCTAGTGACAAATGTGCATGTTCTGTTTACGTGACAACCCTTACTAGTTGGCTTTGTCGAGTGGTGGCGGGTTTCAACTACACATTTGTATATTTAAGCGATCTTTCAGATGAATATTTAAAGTCCATGGCAGAAATTATAATATAAAACACTCATTTTCTAGAAGCACCCCGCTCAACACGATTGTCATTAAATATATTCATGAAACAAAGTCAGTACAGTATAAACTTGCACATCTTATTCCAAATCAAGCTCGAGATCACCAATTTTGATATTTCAGGCTGTATGTTGCTTTATAATCCTCTAAACTTGCAGCAGTTTAGAGGACAATGGGGGGTGAATATTAGCAAATTAACACGAAGCACGGAATTATGCATGGATATGCACATCCTTATTCAAACGGAAGTGTACAATTATGCAGTGATATGTACATACGTATTATGTTGCTAGATATGCGGATTGTTAATGCAACAAAATTACAATTGAATGCAAAGTCCATGAAGACCAATTCGAGAACAAAAGATTTGGATGCTAGAGCGAAGTTTAAAGGGGCTTAAAATCAGACCTCAAGATCATTTCGAGAGGGATTTTGCTGAGGATAGAAGCTCGACTCCTCGCTCTGCAGATAACACTTCTTCCACGAGACCCAGCCTGGCGAGCACGATTGCTTGGCGACTGGTTGGCGACTTCGCTTCGGGAGAGTTCGTGGCGATCTCTTCAGACGGGTTACAGGGACATCGATAAGTCGTGCATCCACAAGTAAGTGTCTTTGTTAGTGGATAAACTGGTAATCAAGTGTGTAGTCCGACTTAGGAGACGTTACTGTGTCTCAGTTAGACGTTGGTAATAGTTTGCTTCTTGGCGATTTAAGCCAGACATCCACGCAGCTTAGAGGGTGCCTTTAACTCTCAACAACACCCGCGACAGTTTCTCTGCTCTGAAGAATCAGTCACATGGAGCAGAAAAACTCTCCACAGCGCCACACGCACACTGGCAAGAAGCGGTTCAATTGCTCTGTGTGTGAGAAGTCATTTTCACGGAAATCAAATCTTCACACTCACCAGAAAACACACTCGGGTGAGAAACCGTTCGATTGCTCTGTTTGTGAGAAGTCATTTTCACGTAAATCAACTCTTAACACTCACCAGAAAACACACTCGGGTGAGAAACCGTTCAAATGCTCTGTGTGTGAGAAGTCATTTTCACGTAAATCAAATCTTTATAGTCACCAGAAAACACACACGGGCGAGAAGCCATTCAATTGCTCTGTGTGTGAGAAGTCATTTTCACGAAAATCAAATCTTTATAGTCACCAGAAAACACACTCGGGTGAGAAGCCATTCAATTGCGCTGTGTGCTGGAAGGCATTTGCACGGAAATCAACTCTTAACAATCACCAGAAAACACACACGGACGAGAAGCCATTCAATTGTTCTCCGTTGGAGAGGACACGGTCATCACCCCGAAACAAGCATGAGAAGATCAGCAAAAATATGGAAGTGAAATCAAAAGGTGAAAAACAAAGTGCTGCAATGAGTCCTGAAAAAAATGCATCTATCGAACCTATGCAGGAGGATCCTGAGAGATGCGTGGATGTAGTGGATGTAATGAGTCCTGACGACAATTCCTTTTTCGACCCCATGCAGTTGGATCCTGCGAGATGGCTGGATGTACTGAGCCCTGACGCCAATTCTTTTTTAGACCCCATGCAGGTTGATAATGAGAAATGGCTGCTGGAGTGGCTGGATAATCAAAGTATTGAGTACTTCTGTTAAAGTCCTGGAATGTGCACGTTTGTGTCTCTGTCAGATCAATGTATTAGGTGCAATTGATTATATCAGTGATTTCCAGCACTACTCCAAGCTAGTGTAATTATTTTAACAAAACTGTTTGATTGCTCTGTGTGTTGGAAGCATTTTCATGGTCAGCAACACTTCACAGGCATCATCAAACAAAGAATAAAAATGTTGTCATGAGTCCTAAACGAAATTCCTCTTTCGACCCCATGCAGTTGCATCCTGAGAGATGGCTTGATGTAGTGGAGTAGCTGGAGAGTCATATTCGTGTCTCTTGTATTTATATATTTCGCTGATTTCTAGGACTTCAAGCTAGAGTGATGTTGTGAATGCTCTACATTGTGTTCAGATAAAAGTGTTCCTGATAAGTTCCAGAAGTGTTCACTTATTTCAGGATGACAACAATTTTATACTTCTGAAGTATTCGGAATGACGGCAGGAAACCACTTGACGGGTAGCACACTCTTTTATTAAATCTTGACTTGTTACGATACAACGTGTGGTCTCTATTCTCACACTCCACTGACACGTGTAGTTACTATAGCTCACGCTGCATGCTCACACTGCACTCCAGCCCCGTAACGTCCATGGAGCCTACAGACCCACCCCAAGCTTGGACGTTACTGTGTCTCAGTTAGACGTTGGTAATAGTTTGCTTCTTGGCGATTTAAGCCAGACATCCACGCAGCTTAGAGGGTGCCTTTAACTCTCAACAACACCCGCGACAGTTTCTCTGCTCTGAAGAATCAGTCACATGGAGCAGAAAAACTCTCCACAGCGCCACACGCACACTGGCAAGAAGCGGTTCAATTGCTCTGTGTGTGAGAAGTCATTTTCACGGAAATCAAATCTTCACACTCACCAGAAAACACACTCGGGTGAGAAACCGTTCGATTGCTCTGTTTGTGAGAAGTCATTTTCACGTAAATCAACTCTTAACACTCACCAGAAAACACACTCGGGTGAGAAACCGTTCAAATGCTCTGTGTGTGAGAAGTCATTTTCACGTAAATCAAATCTTTATAGTCACCAGAAAACACACACGGGCGAGAAGCCATTCAATTGCTCTGTGTGTGAGAAGTCATTTTCACGAAAATCAAATCTTTATAGTCACCAGAAAACACACTCGGGTGAGAAGCCATTCAATTGCGCTGTGTGCTGGAAGGCATTTGCACGGAAATCAACTCTTAACAATCACCAGAAAACACACACGGACGAGAAGCCATTCAATTGTTCTCCGTTGGAGAGGACACGGTCATCACCCCGAAACAAGCATGAGAAGATCAGCAAAAATATGGAAGTGAAATCAAAAGGTGAAAAACAAAGTGCTGCAATGAGTCCTGAAAAAAATGCATCTATCGAACCTATGCAGGAGGATCCTGAGAGATGCGTGGATGTAGTGGATGTAATGAGTCCTGACGACAATTCCTTTTTCGACCCCATGCAGTTGGATCCTGCGAGATGGCTGGATGTACTGAGCCCTGACGCCAATTCTTTTTTAGACCCCATGCAGGTTGATAATGAGAAATGGCTGCTGGAGTGGCTGGATAATCAAAGTATTGAGTACTTCTGTTAAAGTCCTGGAATGTGCACGTTTGTGTCTCTGTCAGATCAATGTATTAGGTGCAATTGATTATATCAGTGATTTCCAGCACTACTCCAAGCTAGTGTAATTATTTTAACAAAACTGTTTGATTGCTCTGTGTGTTGGAAGCATTTTCATGGTCAGCAACACTTCACAGGCATCATCAAACAAAGAATAAAAATGTTGTCATGAGTCCTAAACGAAATTCCTCTTTCGACCCCATGCAGTTGCATCCTGAGAGATGGCTTGATGTAGTGGAGTCGCTGGAGAGTCATATTCGTGTCTCTTGTATATATATATTTCGGTGATTTCTAGGACTTCAAGCTAGAGTGATGTTGTGAATGCTCTACATTGTGTTCAGATAAAAGTGTTCCTGATAAGTTCCAGAAGTGTTCACTTATTTCAGGATGACAACAATTTTATACTTCTGAAGTATTCGGAATGACGGCAGGAAACCACTTGACGGGTAGCACACTCTTTTATTAAATCTTGACTTGTTACGATACAACGTGTGGTCTCTATTCTCACACTCCACTGACACGTGTGGTCACTACTTCTCCCGCTACACACTCCACTGACACGTGTAGTTACTATAGCTCACGCTGCATGCTCACACTGCACTCCAGCCCCGTAACGTCCATGGAGCCTACAGACCCACCCCAAGCTTGGACGTTACTGTGTCTCAGTTAGACGTTGGTAATAGTTTGCTTCTTGGCGATTTAAGCCAGACATCCACGCAGCTTAGAGGGTGCCTTTAACTCTCAACAACACCCGCGACAGTTTCTCTGCTCTGAAGAATCAGTCACATGGAGCAGAAAAACTCTCCACAGCGCCACACGCACACTGGCAAGAAGCGGTTCAATTGCTCTGTGTGTGAGAAGTCATTTTCACGGAAATCAAATCTTCACACTCACCAGAAAACACACTCGGGTGAGAAACCGTTCGATTGCTCTGTTTGTGAGAAGTCATTTTCACGTAAATCAACTCTTAACACTCACCAGAAAACACACTCGGGTGAGAAACCGTTCAAATGCTCTGTGTGTGAGAAGTCATTTTCACGTAAATCAAATCTTTATAGTCACCAGAAAACACACACGGGCGAGAAGCCATTCAATTGCTCTGTGTGTGAGAAGTCATTTTCACGAAAATCAAATCTTTATAGTCACCAGAAAACACACTCGGGTGAGAAGCCATTCAATTGCGCTGTGTGCTGGAAGGCATTTGCACGGAAATCAACTCTTAACAATCACCAGAAAACACACACGGACGAGAAGCCATTCAATTGTTCTCCGTTGGAGAGGACACGGTCATCACCCCGAAACAAGCATGAGAAGATCAGCAAAAATATGGAAGTGAAATCAAAAGGTGAAAAACAAAGTGCTGCAATGAGTCCTGAAAAAAATGCATCTATCGAACCTATGCAGGAGGATCCTGAGAGATGCGTGGATGTAGTGGATGTAATGAGTCCTGACGACAATTCCTTTTTCGACCCCATGCAGTTGGATCCTGCGAGATGGCTGGATGTACTGAGCCCTGACGCCAATTCTTTTTTAGACCCCATGCAGGTTGATAATGAGAAATGGCTGCTGGAGTGGCTGGATAATCAAAGTATTGAGTACTTCTGTTAAAGTCCTGGAATGTGCACGTTTGTGTCTCTGTCAGATCAATGTATTAGGTGCAATTGATTATATCAGTGATTTCCAGCACTACTCCAAGCTAGTGTAATTATTTTAACAAAACTGTTTGATTGCTCTGTGTGTTGGAAGCATTTTCATGGTCAGCAACACTTCACAGGCATCATCAAACAAAGAATAAAAATGTTGTCATGAGTCCTAAACGAAATTCCTCTTTCGACCCCATGCAGTTGCATCCTGAGAGATGGCTTGATGTAGTGGAGTCGCTGGAGAGTCATATTCGTGTCTCTTGTATATATATATTTCGGTGATTTCTAGGACTTCAAGCTAGAGTGATGTTGTGAATGCTCTACATTGTGTTCAGATAAAAGTGTTCCTGATAAGTTCCAGAAGTGTTCACTTATTTCAGGATGACAACAATTTTATACTTCTGAAGTATTCGGAATGACGGCAGGAAACCACTTGACGGGTAGCACACTCTTTTATTAAATCTTGACTTGTTACGATACAACGTGTGGTCTCTATTCTCACACTCCACTGACACGTGTGGTCACTACTTCTCCCGCTACACACTCCACTGACACGTGTAGTTACTATAGCTCACGCTGCATGCTCACACTGCACTCCAGCCCCGTAACGTCCATGGAGCCTACAGACCCACCCCAAGCTTGGGCGTGGGTCACAACCTCTGGGTCCCGCGAGCCGGCCCTCACACAGACGTTCGGCCCCGGGTCCCAGGGTCCCGCCTCTGGGTCACACAGAGCCCCGGTCCTTGCAAGGACAGCGGGACTAGGTGCCGCAGGGCCCTATCTCTTCCTCCGCCGTCTTCAGTCTTCGCTGGTCACCAACTCCCCGAGCGCCCGCGCGCACCGCCTTATATAGCCCTCTTGCGGACCGCGATGTGAGCACCCACTAGTCGACCAATCACGGCGCGCTGTTTCTACGATCCGTTTTCCCAGCGCGTGTTACCACTACACAACCAATCGCCCCGCGCTGCCACACGATCACTCCCTGTCAGCGCGCGTCACCAACACACAGCCAATCACCACCACATAACCCATGACCCCGCGCTGCCCTGTGATCCCTCACCGTCAGCGCGCGTCACCGGCACACAGCCAATCACCACGCGCTGCCCCACGATCCCCACTGTCAGCGCGTATCACCACTACACTTGTATAGCGGGGTTTTGTCATTATTTTCACAGGTTAAGCTGACGATATGAATCTTAGATGCCCCGCTGCGTGGTCAACACATCTATGCTTCTATATAAGGAACAAAACAGTGAGACTTCCCAAATCTGGCTGTCGACTGATGAAGCTAGTTTTAATTACAGGCGAAACGTCGTACTCAGATTGTAAATGTTGTGGCTTGGCTCTCCAACACACCGGTGTCCTGTGCTAGTGACAAATTTGCATGTTCTGTTTACGTGACAACCCTTACTAGTTGGCTTTATCGAGTGGTGGTGGGTTTCAACTACACATTTGTATATTTAAGCGATCTTTCAGATGAATATTTAAAGTCCATGGCAGAAATTATAATATGAAACACTCATTTTCTAGAAGCACCCCGCTACAACACGATTGTCCTTAAATATAATTATAAAACAAAGTCAGTACAGTATAAACTTGGACATTTTATTCTAAATCAATCTCGAGATCACCAATTTTTGATATTTCAGCCTGTATGTCACTTCATAATCCTCTAAACTTGCAGCAGTTTAGAGGACATATGGGGGTGAATATTAGCAAATTAACACGAATCATTGAATTATGCAGGGAGATGCACATCCTTATTCAAACTGAAGTGTACAATTATGCAGTGAGATGTACATACGTATTATGTTGCTAGATATGCGGATAGTTAATGTAAAAATTAACAATTGAATGCAAAGTCCATGATAGGCCAAGTTGTGAACAAAGGATTTGGATGCTAGAGCGAAGATATAAAGGGCTTAAAATCAGACCTCAGGGTCATTTCGAGAGGGATTTTGCTGAGGATAGACGCTCGACTCCTCGCTCTGCAGATAACCCTTCTTCCACGAGACCCAGCCTGGCGAGCACGATTGCTTGGCGACTGGTTGGCGACTTCGCTTCGGGAGAGTTCGTGGCGATCTCTTCAGACGGGTTACAAGGACATCGATACGCCGTGCATCCACAAGTAAGTGTCTTTGTTAGTGGATAAACTGGTAATCGCGTGTGTAGTCCGACTTCCGAGACGTTACTGTGTCTCAGTTAGACGTTGGTAAAAAGTTAGCTTCTTGGCGATTTGAGCCAGACATCCACGCAGCTTAAAGGGTGCATTTTACTATAAAAAAACACCCGCGACTGTCACTGAAGAATCAGTCACATGGAGCAGATTACCTTCCCACAGCGCCACACACACACGGGTGAGAAGCCATTCAATTGCTCTGTGTGTGGGAAGTCATTTACAGATTCATCAACTCTTCGCAATCACCAAAACACACACACGGACGAGAAGCCATTCAACTGTTCTGTGTGTGGGAAGGCATTTGCACGGAAATCAACTCTTAGCAGACACCAGAAAACACACTCGGGTGAGAAGCCATTCAATTGCGCTGTGTGCGATAAGGCATTTTCACTGAAACAAAATCTTCACACTCACCAGAAAACACACTCGGGTGAGAAGCCATTCAATTGCGCTGTGTGTGGGAAGGCATTTTCACTGAAACAAAATCTTCAGTCACCAGAAAATACTGTTGTTAATTGTGTCGTGGTGTTTGTGTTGAATTCCGCGTCTTGAGTGTTGAGGTTTATTCTAGACTTCGTTACGTTAAGGTGGTGCTTTGTAGTCCTATCGGATTACTTGTTGATGTGGTGTGATGTGCAGTGGTTGTGAGGTGGTTCAATTCCGGATTTTACTCTAGTGGTTAAGTGGTCTTGTTGAGCTGAAGTTGGAGAAAGTCTGTGACCACAACTTTGCTCAATATTTTAAACATGTTCTTTAATTTTCATGATTGTGTAATAAATTAATTAACTTCAAATAATAAGTTTCAGAGTGTGCGTGGATTGCACGTTCGTTATTCCTGTGTTTGATGGCTTGGACTTCTGGACGAATGGCTTCAGTCGAAAAGGACGTCAACGGGGAAATCGACGTTTACGTGTTTGATTTTAAGAATATCTTTTAACTGTTGAATTCCTATTGGGAAATAATTTGCCGAGTTCCTTTCCTGTTTGAGCATGCGTGTTAATAAAGATTTCTATACGAGTATTAACGAGAGTTTCCTTGCAGATTAATAATGTCCTGATTTGTTTTTAAAAATGACTGATCGTACGTTATTGCTACCATATTTTCCTTTAAAAAAACACGGACGAGTAGACATACACACACGAGTGTGCATCCAAACACGACTGCATATACATCGGTGTGCATTCACACGCGAGTGTGCATGTGTTTCTACGAGTTTTAACGTTAATATACTTGCAGAACAATAAATACCTGATATGTTAAAAATTACTGATCTTCCCTTATTGCTACAATGTTCATAGCGAACACGTGTGGAGGCGAGTTTCAGGTGAAGCATTGTTCAAGTGCGCAGCTGCGTGGTCAACACATATATGCTTCTATTTAAGGAACAAAACAGTTAGACTTCCCAAATCTGGCTGTCGACTGATGAAGCTAGTTTTAATTACGGACGAAACGTCGTACTCAGATTGTAAATGTTGTGGCTTGGCTCTCCAACACACCGGTGTGCTGTACTAGTGAAACATTTGCATTTTCTGTTTACGTGACAATCCTTACTAGTTGGCTTTGTCGGGTGGTGGCGGGTTTCAACGACACGTTTATATATTTAAGCGATCTAACCCAAAAAAACATTCATATGGACATGATAATAAACCAAGCTTACATGCTAACCCATTCAGATCATTATTCAAAGTTCATGGCAGAAATTATAATATAAAACACTCGTTTTCTAGAAGCACCCCGCTCAACACGATTGTCCTTAAATATATTTATAAAACAAAGTCAGTACAGTATAAACTTGCACATCTTATTCCAAATCAAGCTCGAGATCACCAATTTTGATACTTCAGACTGTATGTCGCTTTATAATCCTCTAAACTTGCAGCAGTTTAGAGGACATTGGGGGGTGAATATTTGCAAATTAACACGAAGCACGGAATTATGCATGGAGATGCACATCCTTATTCAAACGGAAGTGTACAATTATGCGTGAGATGTACATACGTATTATGTTGCTGGATATGCGGATTGTTAACGTAAAAATTAACAATTTAATGCAAAGTCCATAATAGGCCAAGTTGTGAACAAAGGATTTGGATGCTAGAGCGAAGATATAAAGGGCTTAAAATCAGACCTCAAGGTCATTTCGAGAGGGATTTTGATGAGCATAGACGCTCGACTCCCCGCTCTGCAGATAACCCTTCTTCCACGAGACCCAGCCTGGCGAGCACGATTGCTTGGCGACTGGTTGGGGTCTTTGCTTCGGGAGAGTTCGTGGCGATCTCTTCAGACGGGTTACAGGGACATCGATACGCCGTGCATCAACAAGTAAGTGTCTTTGTTAGAGGATAAACTGGTAATCGCGTGTGTAGTCCGACTTAGGACACGTTACTGTGTCTCAGTTAGACGTTGGTAAGAGTTTGCTTCTTGGCGATTTAAGCCAGACATCCACGCACCTTAGAGGTCGCCTTTAACTCTCAACAACACCCGCGACTGTTACTCTGCTCTGAAGAATCAGTCACATGGAGCGGAAAAACTCTCCACAGCGGCACGCACACACGGGCGAGAAGCGGTTCAATTGCTCTCTTTGTGGGAAGGCATTTGCAGATTCATCAAATCGTAACCGTCACCAGAAAACACACACGGGCGAAAAGCCATTCAATTGCTCTGTTTGTGAGAAGTCATTTTCACAGAAATCAAATCTTCACACTCACCAGAAAACACACTCGGGTGAGAAGCCATTCAGTTGCTCTGTGTGTGAGAAGTCATTTTCACGTAAATCAAATCTTTATAGTCACCAGAAAACACACTCAGGTGAGAAGCCATTCAATTGCTCTGTGTGTGAGAAGTCATTTTCACGAAAATCAAATCTTTATAGTCACCAGAAAACACACTCGGGTGAGAAGCCATTCAATTGCTCTGTGTGTGAGAAGTCATTTTCACGGAAATCAGATCTTCACAGGCACCAGAAAACACACACGGACGAGAAGCTATTCAATTGTTCTCCGTTGGAGAGGACACGGTCATCACCCCGAAACAAGCATGAGAAGATCAGCAATAATAGGGAAGTGAAAACAAAAGGTGAAACACAAAGTGCTGCAATGAGTCCTGAAAAAAATGCATCTTTCGAACCTATGCAGGTGGATACTGAGAGATGCGTGGATGTAGTGGATGTAATGAGTCCTGACGACAATTCCTTTTTCGACCCCATGCAGTTGGATCCTGCGAGATGGCTGGATGTACTGAGCCCTGACGCCAATTCCTATTTCGACCCCATGCAGGTTGATAATGAGAAATGGCTGCTGGAGTGGCTGGATAATCAAAGTACTGAGAACTTCTGTTAAAGTCCTGGAATGTGCACGTTTGTTTCTCTGTTAGATCAATGTATTAGGTGCAATTGATAATATCAGTGATTTCCAGCACTACTCCAACCTAGTGTAATTATTTTAATAAATCTGTTTGATTGCTCTGTGTGTTGGAAGCATTTTCACGGTCAGCAACACTTCACAGGCATCATCAAACAAAGAGTAAAAATGTTGTCATGAGTCCTCAACGAAATTCCTCTTTCGACCCCATGCAGTTGCATCCTGAGAGATGGATTGATGTAGTGGAGTGGCTGGAGAGTGCTATTTGTGTCTCTTATAATTTTTTTTCGGTGATTTCTAGGACTTCAAGCTAGAGTGATGTTGTGAATGCTCTATAATGTGTTCAGATGAATGTCTTCCTTTTAAGTTCCAGAAGTGTTCACTGATGTCATAATGACAACAAATTTATACTTCGATAGATACATTCCTTCGTCTCGTCGTTAGATCATCGGGGCTGTTAAATATGTGGTGTTTATGGTAGAAGTTGCCATGTGTTGTCATCTTCTCACTGCTACTGATCTGGGTGTGCCGTCTTGTTTTAGGATTTGCCCATTCCTGTTATTCATTTTGTCGTGGTGTTTATGTTGAATTCCGCGTCTTGAGTGTTGAGGTTTATTCTAGACTTCGTCACGTTAAGGTGGTGCTTTGTCGTCCGATCGGATTACTTGTTGATGTGGTGTGATGTGCAGTGGTTGTGAGGTGGTTCAATTCCTGATTTTACTCTCGTGGTTAAGTGGTCTTGTTGAGCTAAAGTTGGAGAAAGTCTGTGATCACAACTTTGCTCAATATTTTAAACATGTTCATTAATTTTTATCATTGTGTAATAAATTAAATCACTTCAAATAATAGTTTCCAGAGTGTGCGTGGATTGCACGTTCGTTGTTCCTGTGTTTGATGGCTTGGACTTCTGGACGAATAGCTTCAGTGGAAAAGGACGTCAAAGGGGAAATCGAAGTTTACGTTTTTAATTTTAATAATATCTTTTAACTGTTGAATTCCTATTGAGAAATAATTTGCCTAGTTCCTTTCCTGTTTGAGCATGCGTATTAATAAAGATTTCGATTCGAGTATTAACGTGAGTTTTCTTGCAGATTAATAAAGATCTGATTTGTTTTTAAAGATGACTGATCGTACGTTATTGCTACCATAATTTCCTTTAAAAAAACACGGACGAGTAGACATACACACACGAGTGTGCATCCAAACACGACTGTATATACAGCGGTGTGCATTCACACGCGAATGTGCATGTGTTTCTACGAGTTTTAACGTTAATATACTTGCAGAACAATAAAGACCTGCTATGTTATAGATGACTGATCGTCCCGTATTGCTACAATGTTCATAGCGAACACGTGTGGAGGCGAGTTTCAGGTGAAGCATCTCCATCACGCAAGTTTACCCTTACCTGGCAGCATCGTGGCAGTTCGCTGGTCACACTCACTACGTCACACTCACGAGCTGTAGGGGCGGGGCTCTGTCTGCTCAGTGGCGCTGTTTTCATTCATTTAGCACCACGAGCGGGGAGTCTCATCCCTTTAGTTCCCTGTTGTGGTGGCGCATTCCTACCAAGTTTCCCTTAAATGATTTGTACGACACAATATAAAAACAATTTGTTTGTTCCAATACATAATCATACACGAGTACACATATACACTCCCATGTACACACACCCACACACGAGTGGACATACACAGAAGTACAGATCCATGTACATACAAACAGTAGTATACTTGTATAGCGGGGTTTTGTCATTATTTTCACAGGTTAAGCTGACGATATGAATCTTAGATGCCCCGCTGCGTGGTCAACACATCTATGCTTCTATATAAGGAACAAAACAGTGAGACTTCCCAAATCTGGCTGTCGACTGATGAAGCTAGTTTTAATTACAGGCGAAACGTCGTACTCAGATTGTAAATGTTGTGGCTTGGCTCTCCAACACACCGGTGTGCTGTGCTAGTGACAAATTTGCATGTTCTGTTTACGTGACAACCCTTACTAGTTGGCTTTGTCGAGTGGTGGCGGGTTTCAACTACACATTTGTATATTTAAGCGATTTAACCCAAAAAACCTTTAACATGAACATTATAATAAACCACGCTTACAAGCTAAACCATTCGGATGATTATTCAAAGTTCATGGCAGAATTTTTAATATAAAACACTCGTTTTCTAGAAACACCCCGCTCAACACGATTGTCCTTAAATATATTTATAAAACAAAGTCAGTACAGTATACACTTGCACATCTTATTCCAAATCAATCTCGAGATCACCAATTTTGATACTTCAGACTGTATGTCACTTTATCATCCTCTAAACTTGCAGCAGTTTAGAGGACATTGGGGGGTGAATATTAGCAAATTAACACGAATCATGGAATTATGCATGGAGATGCACATCCTTATTCAAACTGAAGTGTACAATTATGCAGTGAGATGTACATATGTATTATGTTGCTAGATATGCGGATTGTTAATGCAAAAAATTACAATTGAATGCAAAGTCCATGATAGACCAAGTCGAGAACAAAGGATTTGGATGCTAAAGCGAAGTTATAAGGGGCTTAAAATCAGACCTCAAGGTCTTTTCGAGAGGGATTTTTGCTGAGGATAGACGCTCGACTCCTCGCTCTGCAGATAACCCTTCTTCCACGAGACCCAGCCTGGCGAGCACGATTGCTTGGCGACTGGTTGGCGACTTCGCTTCGGGAGAGTTCGTGGCAATCTCTTCAGACGGGTTATAGGGACATCGATCCGCCGTGCATCCACAAGTAAGTGTCTTTGTTAGTGGATAAACTGGTAATCGCGTGTGTAGTCCGACTTACGAGACGTTACTGTGTCTCAGTTAGACGTTGGTAAGAGTTTGCTTCCTGTCGATTTGAGCCAGACATCCACGCAGCTTAGAGGGCGCCTTTTGCTCTCAACAACATCCGCGACAGTTTCTCTGCTCTGAAGAATGGAGCAGAAAAACTCTCCACAGCGCCACGCACACACGGGTAAGAAGCCATTCAATTGCTCTGTTTGTGTGAAGGCATTTGCCCGTAAAGCAGATCTTCACAGGCACCAGAAAACACACAAGGGCGAAAAGCCTTTCAATTGCTCTGTTTGTGAGAAGTCATTTTCACGGAAATCAAATCTTCACAGTCACCAGAAAACACACTCGGGTAAGAAGCCATTCAAGTGCTCTGTGTGTGAGAAGGCATTTGCCCGTAAAGCAGAACTTCACATTCACCAAAAAACACACACGGGCGAGAAGCCGTTCAATTGTTCTGTGTGTGGGAAGGCATTTGCAGATTCATCAAATCTTCACCGTCACCAAAAAACACACACGGGCGAGAAGCCGTTCAATTGCGCTGTGTGTGAGAAGGCATTTGTACAGAAATCACATCTTCACAGTCACCAGAAAACACACACGGGCGAGAAGCCATTCAATTGCTCTGTGTGTGCGAAGACATTTGCACATAAATCACATCTTCACAGTCACCAGAAAACACACACGGGCGAGAAGCCGTTCAATTGCTCTGTGTGTGGTAAGGCATTTGCATGGAAATCAAATCTTCACAGTCACCAGAAAACACACACGGGCGAGAAGCCATTCAAGTGTTCTCCGTTGGAAATGACACGGTCATCAACCCGAAACAAGCATGAGAAGATCCGCAATGATAGGGAAGTGAACTCAAAAGGTGAAATACAAAGTGCTGCAATGAGTCCTGAAAAAAATGCATCTTTCGAACCTATGCAGGTGGATCCTGAGAGATCCGTGGATGTAGTGGATGTAATGAGTCCTGACGACAATTCCTCTTTCGACCCCATGCAGTTTGATCCTGCGAGATGGCTGGATGTACTGAGCCCTGACGCCAATTCCTATTTCGACCCCATGCAGGTTGATAATGAGAAATGGCTGCTGGAGTGGCTGGATAATCAAAGTAGTGAGTACTTCTGTTAACTGTTGAAGTCTTGGAATGTGCATGTTTGTGTGTCAATTTATTAGCAATTGTATATCAGTGATTTCCAGCACTACTCTAAGCTAGTGTAATTATTTTAACAAAACCGTTTGATTGCTCTGTGTGTTGGGAGCATTTTCACGTTTAGCAACACTTCACAGGCATCAGGAAACAAAAGGTGAAATCGAAAGTGCTGTAATGAGGCCTAAAGGAAATTCGTCTTTCGACCCCATGCAGTTAGAAATGGCTGGATGTAGTGGAGTGGCTTTAGAGTACTGTTGCACTGTGTATATTCATATTTGTCTTCGATCTTTTTTCAGTAATTTCCATTACTCCGAGCTAGAGTGATGTTGTGAATGCTCTACAATGTGTTCAGATACAAGTGTTCCTGATAAGTTCCAGAAGTGTTCACTTATTTCAGGATGACAACAATTTTATACTTCGATAGATACATTGCTTCGTCTCGTAGTTGGATCATCGGCTCTGTTAAATGTTTGGTGTTTATGGTAGAAGTTGCCATGTGTTGTCATCTTCTCACAGCTACTGGTCTTGGTGTGCCGTCTTGTTTTAGGATTTGCACATTCCTGTTATTCATTTTGTCGTGGTGTTTATGTTGAATTCCGTGTCTTGAGTGTCGAGGTTTATTCTAGACTTCGTCACGTTAAGGTGGTGCTTTGTCGTCCGATCGGATTACTTGTTGATGTGGTGTGATGTGCAGTGGTTGTGAGGTGGTTCAATTCCTGATTTTACTCTCGTGGTTAAGTGGTCTTGTTGAGCTAAAGTTGGAGAAAGTCTGTGATCACAACTTTGCTCAATATTTTAAACATGTTCATTAATTTTTATCATTGTGTAATAAATTAAATCACTTCAAATAATAGTTTCCAGAGTGTGCGTGGATTGCACGTTCGTTGTTCCTGTGTTTGATGGCTTGGACTTCTGGACGAATAGCTTCAGTGGAAAAGGACGTCAAAGGGGAAATCGACGTTTACGTTTTTAATTTTAATAATATCTTTTAACTGTTGAATTCCTATTGAGAAATAATTTGCCTAGTTCCTTTCCTGTTTGAGCATGCGTATTAATAAAGATTTCGATTCGAGTATTAACGTGAGTTTTCTTGCAGATTAATAAAGATCTGATTTGTTTTTAAAGATGACTGATCGTACGTTATTGCTACCATATTTTCCTTTAAAAAAACACGGACGAGTAGACATACACACACGAGTGTGCATCCAAACACGACTGTATATACAGCGGTGTGCATTCACACGCGAATGTGCATGTGTTTCTACGAGTTTTAACGTTAATATACTTGCAGAACAATAAAGACCTGCTATGTTATAGATGACTGATCGTCCTTTATTGCTACAATGTTCATAGCGAACACGTGTGGAGGCGAGTTTCAGGTGAAGCATCTCCATCACGCAAGTTTACCCTTACCTGGCAGCATCGTGGCAGTTCGCTGGTCACACTCACTACGTCACACTCACGAGCTGTAGGGGCGGGGCTCTGTCTGCTCAGTGGCGCTGTTTTCATTAATTTAGCACCACGAGCGGGGAGTCTCATCCCTGTAGTTCCCTGTTGTGGTGGCGCATTCCTACCACGTTTCCCTTAAATGATTTGTACGACACAATATAAAAACAATTTGTTTGTTCCAATACATAATCATACACGAGTACACATATACACTCCCATGTACACACACCCACACACGAGTGGACATACACAGAAGAACAGATCCATGTACATACAAACAGTAGTATACTTGTATAGCGGGGTTTTGTCATTATTTTCACAGGTTAAGCTGACGATATGAATCTTAGATGCCCCGCTGCGTGGTCAACACATCTATGCTTCTATATAAGGAACAAAACAGTGAGACTTCCCAAATCTGGCTGTCGACTGATGAAGCTAGTTTTAATTACAGGCGAAACGTCGTACTCAGATTGTAAATGTTGTGGCTTGGCTCTCCAACACACCGGTGTGCTGTGCTGTTGACAAATTTGCATGTTCTGTTTACGTGACAACCCTTACTAGTTGGCTTTGTCGAGTGGTGGCGGGTTTCAACTACACATTTGTATATTTAAGCGATCTTTCAGATGAATATTTAAAGTCCATGGCAGAAATTATAATATAAAACACTCATTTTCTAGAAGAACCCCGCTCAACACGATTGTCCTTAAATATATTTATAAAACAAAGTCAGTACAGTATAAACTTGCACATCTATATTCTAAATCAATCTCGAGATCACCAATTTTTGATATTTCAGACTGTATGTCGCTTTATAATCCTCTAAACTTGCAGCAGTTTAGAGGACATTGGGGGGTGAATATTAGCAAATTAACACGAATCACGGAAATATGCATGGAAAAGTACAATTATGCAGTGAGATGTACATACGTAATGTTGCTAGATATGCGGATTGTTAATGTAAAAATTTACAATTGAATGCAAAGTCCATAATAGGCCAAGTCGAGAACAAAGGATTTGGATGCAAGAGCGAAGTTATACGGGGCTTAAAATCAGACCTCAGGGTCATTTCGAGACGGATTTTGCTGAGGATAGACGCTCGACTCCTCGCTCTGCAGATAACCCTTCTTCCACGAGACCCAGCCTGGCGAGCACGATTGCTTGGCGACTGGTTGGCGACTTCGCTTCGGGAGAGTTCGTGGCAATCTCTTCAGACGGGTTACAGGGACATCGATACGACGTGCATCCACAAGTAAGTGTCTTTGTTAGTGGATAAACTGGTAATCGCGTGTGTAGTCCGACTTACGAGACGTTACTGTGTTTCAGTTAGACGTTGGTAAAAAGTTAGCTTCTTGGTGATTTCAGCCAGACATCCACGCAGCTTTGAGGGTGTATTTTACTCTAAAAAACACCCGCGACTGTCACTGAAGAATCAGTCACATGGAGCAGATAACCTTTCCACAGCGCCACACACACACGGGTGAGAAGCCATTCAAATGCTCTGTTTGTGTGAAAGCGTTTGCACGTAAAGCAGATCTTCACAGGCACCAGAAAACACACGGGCGAGAAGCCGTTCAAGTGCTCTGCGTGTGGGAAGTCATTTTCACGGAAATCAACTCTTCAAAATCACCAGAAAACACACACAGGTGAGAAGCCATTCAAGTGCTCTCTTTGTGGGAAGGCATTCTCAATTAAACAAAATCTTCACACTCACCATAACACACACACGGGCGAAAAGCCATTCAATTGCTCTGTGTGTTGGAAGGCATTTGCAGATTCATCAAATCTTCGTAATCACCAGAAAACACACTCGGGTGAGAAGCCATTCAATTGCTCTGTGTGTGGGAAGGCATTTTCACGGAAATCACGTCTTCACAGTCACCAGAAAGCACACGCGGGCGTAAAGCCGTTCAAGTGCTCTGTGTGTGGGAAGGCATTTTCACGGAAATAAAATCTTCACAGTCACCAGAAAATACTATTATTAATTTTGTCGTGGTGTTTTGTGATTTCCGTGTCTTGAGTGTTGAGGTTTATTCTAGACTTCGTCACGTTAAGGTGGTGCTTTGTAGTCCTTTCGGATTACTTGTTGATGTGGTGTGATGTGCAGTGGTTGTGAGGTGGTTCAATTCCGGATTTTACTCTAGTGGTTAAGTGGTCTTGTTGAGCTGGAGTTGGAGAAAGTCTGTGACCACAACTTTGCTCAATATTTTAAACATGTTCTTGAATTTTCACGATTGTGTAATAAATTAATTAACTTCAAATAATACGTTTCAGAGTGTGCGTGGATTGCACGTTCGTTGTTCCTGTGTTTGATGGCTTGGACTTTTGGACGGATGGCTTCAGTGGAAAAGGACGTCAAAGGGGAAATCGACGTTTACGTTTTTGATTTTAAGAATCTGTTTTAACTGTAAATGTTGTGGCTTGGCTCTCCAACACACCGGTGTGCTGTGCTAGTGACAAATTTGCATGTTCTGTTTACGTGACAACCCTTACTAGTTGGCTTTGTCGAGTGGTGGCGGGTTTCAACTACACATTTGTATATTTAAGCGATCTTTCAGATGAATATTTAAAGTCCATGGCAGAAATTATAATATAAAACACTCATTTTCTAGAAGCACCCCGCTCAACACGATTGTCCTTAAATATATGTATAAAACAAAGTCAGTACAGTATAAACTTGCACATCTATATTCTAAATCAATCTCGAGATCACCAATTTTTGATATTTCAGACTGTATGTCGCTTTATAATCCTCTAAACTTGCAGCAGTTTAGAGGACATTGGGGGGTGAATATTAGCAAATTAACACGAATCACGGAAATATGCATGGAAAAGTACAATTATGCAGTGAGATGTACATACGTAATGTTGCTAGATATGCGGATTGTTAATGTAAAAATTAACAATTGAATGCAAAGTCCATAATAGGCCAAGTCGAGAACAAAGGATTTGGATGCAAGAGCGAAGTTATACGGGGCTTAAAATCAGACCTCAGGGTCATTTCGAGACGGATTTTGCTGAGGATAGACGCTCGACTCCTCGCTCTGCAGATAACCCTTCTTCCACGAGACCCAGCCTGGCGAGCACGATTGCTTGGCGACTGGTTGGCGACTTCGCTTCGGGAGAGTTCGTGGCAATCTCTTCAGACGGGTTACAGGGACATCGATACGACGTGCATCCACAAGTAAGTGTCTTTGTTAGTGGATAAACTGGTAATCGCGTGTGTAGTCCGACTTACGAGACGTTACTGTGTTTCAGTTAGACGTTGGTAAAAAGTTAGCTTCTTGGTGATTTGAGCCAGACATCCACGCAGCTTTGAGGGTGTATTTTACTCTAAAAAACACCCGCGACTGTCACTGAAGAATCAGTCACATGGAGCAGATAACCTTTCCACAGCGCCACACACACACGGGTGAGAAGCCATTCAAATGCTCTGTTTGTGTGAAAGCGTTTGCACGTAAAGCAGATCTTCACAGGCACCAGAAAACACACGGGCGAGAAGCCGTTCAAGTGCTCTGCGTGTGGGAAGTCATTTTCACGGAAATCAACTCTTCAAAATCACCAGAAAACACACACAGGTGAGAAGCCATTCAAGTGCTCTCTTTGTGGGAAGGCATTCTCAATTAAACAAAATCTTCACACTCACCATAACACACACACGTGCGAAAAGCCATTCAATTGCTCTGTGTGTTGGAAGGCATTTGCAGATTCATCAAATCTTCGTAATCACCAGAAAACACACTCGGGTGAGAAGCCATTCAATTGCTCTGTGTGTGGGAAGGCATTTTCACGGAAATCACGTCTTCACAGTCACCAGAAAGCACACGCGGGCGTAAAGCCGTTCAAGTGCTCTGTGTGTGGGAAGGCATTTTCACGGAAATAAAATCTTCACAGTCACCAGAAAATACTATTATTAATTTTGTCGTGGTGTTTTGTGATTTCCGTGTCTTGAGTGTTGAGGTTTATTCTAGACTTCGTCACGTTAAGGTGGTGCTTTGTAGTCCTTTCGGATTACTTGTTGATGTGGTGTGATGTGCAGTGGTTGTGAGGTGGTTCAATTCCGGATTTTACTCTAGTGGTTAAGTGGTCTTGTTGAGCTGGAGTTGGAGAAAGTCTGTGACCACAACTTTGCTCAATATTTTAAACATGTTCTTGAATTTTCAAGATTGTGTAATAAATTAATTAACTTCAAATAATACGTTTCAGAGTGTGCGTGGATTGCACGTTCGTTGTTCCTGTGTTTGATGGCTTGGACTTTTGGACGGATGGCTTCAGTGGAAAAGGACGTCAAAGGGGAAATCGACGTTTACGTTTTTGATTTTAAGAATCTGTTTTAACTGTTGAATTTCTATTGGGAAATAGCATGCGTATTAATAAAGATTTCGATACGAGTATTAACGTGAGTTTTTTGCAGATTAATAAGGACCTGTTTTTAAACATGACTGATCGTACGTTATTGCTACCATATTTCTAAATAAAAAACACAGACGAGTAGACATACACACACGAGTGTGCATCCAAACACGACTGTATATACAGCGTTGTACATTCACACACGAGTGTGCATGTGTTTCTACGAGTTTTAACGTTAATATACTTGCAGAACAATAAAGACCTGCTATGTTAAAGATGACTGATCGTCCCTTATTGCTACAATGTTCATAGCGAACACGTGTGGAGGCGAGTTTCAGGTGAAGCATCTCCATCACACAAGTTTACCCTTACCTGGCAGCATCGTGGCAGTCCGCTGGTCACACTCACTACGTCACACTCACGAGCTGTAGGGGCGGGGCTCTGTCTGCTCAGTGGCGCTGTTTTCATTCATTTAGCACCACAAGCGGGGAGTCTCATTCCTGTAGTTTTCTGTTGTGGTGGCGCATTCCTACCACGTTGCTCCTAAATTCTTTGTCTGACGTACAAAGGGATTGCGTTCTACTACACAAACAAATGTGCGAACAAATTATTGTACATACCTATACACACACGTTCACGCATGTACATATCCACATCAACGAGTGTAAATAAACACACGACTGGACATACACAGAAGTACAGATCCATGTACATACAATCAGCATTTTTTTTTCACGAGCCCCTGTTGTTTGGTATTCCCCAGCCACGAGTAAAGTTCGGAAAAAAGAATCCGCTACCTCATCGTCGGTGCCGGACGGTAACGCTGCGGTGTATGTGAGCAATGTCCTGGAGGGAAGGCGCGTAGCCACCATAGAGGCCCACGAGGTCTCTGGACGGGTGCGAGGCGCTGGTCATCTCTCCAAATTCAATGCAATTATCATATTAAAAAAATGTATCCAAAATATTAAACACATACATACGAGTTTAACACGTAGGATTTCGGGACCAACATCATCCATAATAGAGGTAGTAATCCCACGCTCCCCCCCCCCCCCACATTGTTCAAGTGCGCAGCTGCGTGGTCAACACATCTATGCTTCTATTTAAGGAACAAAACAGTGAGACTTCCCAAATCTGGCTGTCGACTGATGAAGCTAGTTTTAATTACGGACGAAACGTCGTACTCAGATTGTAAATGTTGTGGCTTGGCTCTCCAACACACCGGTGTGCTGTACTAGTGAAACATTTGCTATTTCTGTTTACGTGACAATCCTTACTAGTTGGCTTTGTCGGGTGGTGGCGGGTTTCAACGACACATTTATATATTTAAGCGATCTAACCCAAAAAAACATTAATATGGACATGATAATAAACCACGCTTACAAGCTAAACCATTCAGATGATCATTCAAAGTTCATGGCAGAAATTATAATATAAGATGCTCGTTTTCTAAAAGCACCCCGCTCATCACGATTGTCCTTAAATATATTTATGAAACAAAATCAATACAGTATAAACTTGCACATCTTATTCTAAATCAATCTCGAGATCACCAATTTTGATATTTCAGGCTGCATGTCGCTTTATAATCCTCTAAACTTGCAGCAGTTTAGAGGACATTGGGGGATGAATTTTAGAAAATTAACACGAATCACGGAATTATGCAGGGAGATGCACATCCTTATTCAAACGGAAGTGTACAATTAAGCAGTGAGATGTACATACGTATTATGTTGCTAGATATGCGGATAGTTAATGTAAAAATTAACAATTGAATGCAAAGTTCATGATAGACCAAGTCGAGAACAAAGGATTTGGATGCTAGAGCGAAGATATAAGGGGCTTAAAATCAGACCTCAAGGTCATTTCGAGAGGGATTTTGCTGAGGATACACGCTCGACTCCTCGCTCTCCAGATCACCCTTCTTCCACGAGACCCAGCCTGGCGAGCACGATTGCTTGGCGACTGGTTGGGGACTTCGCTTCGGGAGAGTTCGTGGCGATCTCTTCAGACGGCTACAGGGACATCGATACGCGGTGCATCAACAAGTAAGTGTCTTTGTTAGTGGATAAACTGGTAATCGCGTGTGTAGTCCGATTTACTGTGTATCGGTTAGACGTTGGTAAGAGTTTGCTTCTTGGCGATTTAAGCCACACATCCACGCACCTTAGAGGGTGCCTTTAACTCTCACATGGAGCAGAAAAACTCTCCACAGCGCCACACAAACACTGGCAAGAAGCGGTTCAATTGCTCTCTTTGTGGGAAGGCATTTTTAGTTAAACAAAATCTTCACACTCACCAGAACACACACACGGGCGAAAAGCCGTTCAATTGTTCTGTGTGTGGGAAGGCATTTGCAGATTCATCAAATCGTAACCGTCACCAGAAAATACACACGGGCGAGAAGCCGTTCAATTGCTCTGTGTGTAGGAAGGCATTTGCAGATTCATCAACTCTTCGCAATCACCAGAAAACACACACGGGCGTGAAGCCGTTCAATTGCTCTGTGTGTGGGAAGGCATTTGCAGATTCATCAACTCTTCGCAATCACCAGAGAACACACACGGGCGAGAAGCCTTTCAATTGCTCCGTGTGTGGGAAGGCGTTGTCGCGGAAATCAACTCTTCGCAATCACCAGAAAACACACACGGGCGTAAAGCCGTTCAATTGCTCTGTGTGTGGGAAGGCATTTGCAGATTCATCAACTCTTCGCAATCACCAGAAAACACACACGGGCTAGAAGCCTTTCAATTGCTCCGTGTGTGGGAAGGCGTTTTCGCGGAAAGCAACTCTTAAAAGACACCAGAAAACACATACGGACGAGAAGCCATTCAATTGCTCTGTGTGTGGGAAGGCATTTGCAGATTCATCAACTCTTCGCAATTACCAGAAAACACACAAGGGCGAGAATCCATTCAATTGTTCTCCGTTGGAGAGGACACGGTCATCACTCCGAAACAAGCATGAGAAGATTCGCAATGAAAGAGAAGTGAAATCAAAATGTGAAACACAAAGTGCTGCAATGAGTCCTGAAAAAAATGCATCTTTCGAACCTATGCAGGTGGATCCTGAGAGATGCGTGGAAGTAGTGGATGTAATGAGTCCTGACGACAATTCCTATTTCGACCCCATGCAGTTGGATCCTGCGAGATGGCTGGATGTACTGAGCCCTGACGCCAATTCTTTTTTCGACCCCATGCAGGTTGATAATGAGAAATGGCTGCTGGAGTGGCTGGATAATCAAAGTATTGAGTACTTCTGTTAAAGTCCTGGAATGTGCACGTTTGTGTCTCTGTTAGATCAATTTATTAGGTGCAATTGATTATATCAGTGATTTCTAGCACTACTCCAAGCTAGTGTTATTATTTTAACAAAACCGTTTGATTGCTCTGTGTGTTGGAACCATTTTCACGGTCAGCAACACTTCACAGGCATCATCAAACATGTTGTCATGAGTCCTAAACGAAATTCCTCTTTCGACCCCATGCAGTTGCATCCTGAGAGATGGCTTGATGTAGTGGAGTGGCTGGAGAGTCATATTCGTGTCTCTTATATATTTGTTTCGGTGATTTCTAGGATTTCAAGCTAGAGTGATGTTGTGAATGCTCTATAATGTGTTCAGATGAATGTCTTCCTTTTAAGTTCCAGAAGAGTTCACTGATTTCAGAATGACAACAATTTTATACTTCGATAGATACATAGCCTCGTCTCGTCGTTGGATCATCGGGGCTGTTAAATGTGTGCTGTTTATTGTAGAAGGTGGCATGTGTTGTCATCTTCTTACAACAATTTTAAACTATATACGAATGGCTTCAAGCGAAAAGGACGTCAAAGGGGAAATCGACGTTTACGTGTTTGATTTTAAGAATATATTTTAACTGTTTGAGCATGCGTATTAATAAAGATTTCGATACGAGTATTAACGTGAGTTTTTTGCAGATTAATAAAGACCTGATTTATTTTTAAAGATGACTGATCGTACGTAATTGCTATCATATCTTTCCTTTCAAAAAAACAGGGACGAGAACACATACACACACGAGTGTGCATCCAAACACGACTGTATATACAGCGGTGTGCATTCACACACGAGTGTGCACGTGTTTCTACGAGTTTTAACGTTAATATACTTGCAGAACAATAAAGACCTGCTATGTTAAAGATTACTGATCGTCCCTTATTGCTACAATGTTCATAGCGAACACGTGTGGAGGCGAGTTTCAGGTGAAGCATCTCCATCACACAAATCTATCCTTACCTGGCAGCATCGTGGCAGTCCGCTGGTCACACTCACTACGTCACGCTCACGAGCTGTAGGGGCGGGGCTCTGTCTGCTCAGTGGCGCTGTTTTCATTCATTTAGCACCACGAGCGGGGAGTCTCATCCCTGTAGTTTTCTGCTGTGGTGGCGCATTCCGACCACGTTTCCCTTAAATGATTTCTACGACACAATATAAAAACAATTTTTTTGTTCCAATACATAATCATACACGAGTACACATATACACTACCAAGTACACACACCCACACACGAGTGGACATACACAGAAGTACAGATCCATGTACATACAAACAGTAGTATACTTGTATAGCGGGGTTTTGTCATTATTTCCACAGGTTAAGCTGACGATATGAATCTTAGATGCCCCGCTGCGTGGTCAACACATCTATGCTTCTATATAAGGAACAAAACAGTGAGACTTCCCAAATCTGGCTGTCGACTGATGAAGCTAGTTTTAATTACAGGCGAAACGTCGTACTCAGATTGTAAATGTTGTGGCTTGGCTCTCTAACACACCGGTGTGCTGTGCTAGTGACAAATGTGCATGTTCTGTTTACGTGACAACCCTTACTAGTTGGCTTTGTCGAGTGGTGGCGGGTTTCAACTACACATTTGTATATTTAAGCGATCTTTCAGATGAATATTTAAAGTCCATGGCAGAAATTATAATATAAAACACTCATTTTTTGAAGCACCCCGCTCAACACGATTGTCCTTAAATATATTTATAAAACAAAGTCAGTACAGTATAAACTTGCACATCTATATTCTAAATCAATCTCGAGATCACCAATTTTTGATATTTCAGACTGTATGTCGCTTTATAATCCTCTAAACTTGCAGCAGTTTAGAGGACATTGGGGTGTGAATATTAGCAAATTAACACGAATCACGGAAATATGCATGGAGATGCACATCCTTATTCAAACGGAAAAGTACAATTATGCAGTGAGATGTACATACGTAATGTTGCTGGATATGCTGATTGTTAACGTAAAAATTAACAATTTAATGCAAAGTCCATAATAGGCCAAGTTGTCAACAAAGGATTTGGATGCTAGAGCGAAGATATAAGGGGCTTAAAATCAGACCTCAAGGTCATTTCGAGAGGGATTTTGCTGAGCATAGACGCTCGACTCCTCGCTCTGCAGATAACCCTTCTTCCACGAGACCCAGCCTGGCGAGCACGATTGCTTGGCGACTGGTTGGGGACTTTGCTTCGGGAGAGTTCGTGGCGATCTCTTCAGACGGGTTACAGGGACATCGATACGCCGTGCATCAACAAGTAAGTGTCTTTGTTAGTGGATAAACTGGTGATCGCGTGTGTAGTCCGACTTACAGTGTCGCGGTTAGACGTTAGTGAGAGTTGCTTTTTGGCGATTTGAGCCAGACATCCACGCAGCTTAGAGGGTGCCTTTAACTCTCAACAACACCCGCGACTGTTACTCTGCTCTGAAGAATCAGTCACATGGAGCAGAAAAACTCTCCACATCGGCACGCACACACTGGCAAGAAGCGGTTCAATTGCTCTCTTTGTGGGAAGGCATTTTCACTGAAACAAAATCTTCACACTCACCAGAACACACACACGGGCGAAAAGCCGTTCAATTGTTCTGTGTGTGGGAAGGCATTTGCAGATTCATCAAATCGTAACCGTCACCAGAAAACACACACGGGCGAGAAGCCGTTCAATTGCTCTGTGTGTGGGAAGGCATTTTCACGGAAATAAAATCTTCACAGTCACCAGAAAATACTGTTATTAATTTTGTCGTGGTGTTTTGTGATTTCCGTGTCTTGAGTGTTGAGGTTTATTCTAGACTTCGCCACGTTAAGGTGGTGCTTTGTAGTCCTATCGGATTACTTGTTGATGTGGTGTGATGTGCAGTGGTTGTGAGGTGGTTCAATTCCTGATTTTATTCTAGTGGTTAAGTGGTCTTGTTGAGCTGAAGTTGGAGAAAGTCTGTGACCACAACTTTGCTCACTATTTTAAACATGTTCTTTAATTTTCAAGATTGTGTAATAAATTAATTAACTTCAAATAATACGTTTCAGAGTGTGCGTGGATTGCACGTTCGCTGTTCCTGTGTTTGATGGCTTGGACTTCTGGACGAATGGCTTCAGTGGAAAAGGACGTCAAAGGGGAAATCGACGTTTACGTTTTTGATTTTAAGAATCTGTTTTAACTGTTGAATTTCTATTGGGAAATAGCATGCGTATTAATAAAGATTTCGATACGAGTATTAACGTGAGTTTTTTTGCAGATTAATAAGGACCTGTTTTTAAACATGACTGATCGTACGTTATTGCTACCATATTTCTAAATAAAAAACACAGACGAGTAGACATACACACACGAGTGTGCATCCAAACACGACTGTATATACAGCTTTCGATTTAAAGCTTTCGTGACTGCAGGGATTCATCTTCTTGGTTCTTTCGGTAAAGTCCCTTCTACGTGACTTTACCGAAAGAACCAAGAAGATGTATATACAGCGTTGTACATTCACACACGAGTGTGCATGTGTTTCTACGAGTTTTAACGTTAATATACTTGCAGAACAATAAAGACCTGCTATGTTAAAGATGACTGATCGTCCCTTATTGCTACAATGTTCATAGCGAACACGTGTGGAGGCGAGTTTCAGGTGAAGCATCTCCATCACACAAGTTTACCCTTACCTGGCAGCATCGTGGCAGTCCGCTGGTCACACTCACTACGTCACACTCACGAGCTGTAGGGGCGGGGCTCTGTCTGCTCAGTGGCGCTGTTTTCATTCATTTAGCACCACAAGCGGGGAGTCTCATTCCTGTAGTTTTCTGTTGTGGTGGCGCATTCCTACCACGTTGCTCCTAAATTCTTTGTCTGACGTACAAAGGGATTGCGTTCTACTACACAAACAAATGTGCGAACAAATTATTGTACATACCTATACACACACGTTCACGCATGTACATATCCACATCAACGAGTGTAAATAAACACACGACTGGACATACACAGAAGTACAGATCCATGTACATACAAACAGTATTTTTTTTTCACGAGCCCCTGTTGTTTGGTATTCCCCAGCCACGAGTAAAGTTCGGAAAAAAGAATCCGCTACCTCATCGTCGGTGCCGGACGGTAACGCTGCGGTGGATGTGAGCAATGTCCTGGAGGGAAGGCGCGTAGCCACCATAGAGGCCCACGAGGTCTCTGGACGGGTGCGAGGCGCTGGTCATCTCTCCAAATTCAATGCAATTATCATATTAAAAAAATGTATCCAAAATATTAAACACATACATACGAGTTTAACACGTAGGATTTCGGGACCAACATCATCCATAATAGAGGTAGTAATCCCACGCTCCCCCCCCCCCCACATTGTTCAAGTGCGCAGCTGCGTGGTCAACACATCTATGCTTCTATTTAAGGAACAAAACAGTGAGACTTCCCAAATCTGGCTGTCGACTGATGAAGCTAGTTTTAATTACGGACGAAACGTCGTACTCAGATTGTAAATGTTGTGGCTTGGCTCTCCAACACACCGGTGTGCTGTACTAGTGAAACATTTGCTATTTCTGTTTACGTGACAATCCTTACTAGTTGGCTTTGTCGGGTGGTGGCGGGTTTCAACGACACATTTATATATTTAAGCGATCTAACCCAAAAAAACATTAATATGGACATGATAATAAACCACGCTTACAAGCTAAACCATTCAGATGATCATTCAAAGTTCATGGCAGAAATTATAATATAAGATGCTCGTTTTCTAAAAGCACCCCGCTCATCACGATTGTCCTTAAATATATTTATGAAACAAAATCAGTACAGTATAAACTTGCACATCTTATTCTAAATCAATCTCGAGATCACCAATTTTGATATTTCAGGCTGCATGTCGCTTTATAATCCTCTAAACTTGCAGCAGTTTAGAGGACATTGGGGGATGAATTTTAGAAAATTAACACGAATCACGGAATTATGCAGGGAGATGCACATCCTTATTCAAACGGAAGTGTACAATTAAGCAGTGAGATGTACATACGTATTATGTTGCTAGATATGCGGATAGTTAATGTAAAAATTAACAATTGAATGCAAAGTTCATGATAGACCAAGTCGAGAACAAAGGATTTGGATGCTAGAGCGAAGATATAAGGGGCTTAAAATCAGACCTCAAGGTTATTTCGACAGGGATTTTGCTGAGGATACACGCTCGACTCCTCGCTCTCCAGATCACCCTTCTTCCACGAGACCCAGTCTGGCGAGCACGATTGCTTGGCGACTGGTTGGGGACTTCGCTTCGGGAGAGTTCGTGGCGATCTCTTCAGACGGCTACAGGGACATCGATACGCGGTGCATCAACAAGTAAGTGTCTTTGTTAGTGGATAAACTGGTAATCGCGTGTGTAGTCCGATTTACTGTGTATCGGTTAGACGTTGGTAAGAGTTTGCTTCTTGGCGATTTAAGCCACACATCCACGCACCTTAGAGGGTGCCTTTAACTCTCACATGGAGCAGAAAAACTCTCCACAGCGCCACACAAACACTGGCAAGAAGCGGTTCAATTGCTCTCTTTGTGGGAAGGCATTTTTAGTTAAACAAAATCTTCACACTCACCAGAACACACACACGGGCGAAAAGCCGTTCAATTGTTCTGTGTGTGGGAAGGCATTTGCAGATTCATCAAATCGTAACCGTCACCAGAAAATACACACGGGCGAGAAGCCGTTCAATTGCTCTGTGTGTAGGAAGGCATTTGCAGATTCATCAACTCTTCGCAATCACCAGAAAACACACACGGGCGTGAAGCCGTTCAATTGCTCTGTGTGTGGGAAGGCATTTGCAGATTCATCAACTCTTCGCAATCACCAGAGAACACACACGGGCGAGAAGCCTTTCAATTGCTCCGTGTGTGGGAAGGCGTTGTCGCGGAAATCAACTCTTCGCAATCACCAGAAAACACACACGGGCGTAAAGCCGTTCAATTGCTCTGTGTGTGGGAAGGCATTTGCAGATTCATCAACTCTTCGCAATCACCAGAAAACACACACGGGCTAGAAGCCTTTCAATTGCTCCGTGTGTGGGAAGGCGTTTTCGCGGAAAGCAACTCTTAAAAGACACCAGAAAACACATACGGACGAGAAGCCATTCAATTGCTCTGTGTGTGGGAAGGCATTTGCAGATTCATCAACTCTTCGCAATTACCAGAAAACACACAAGGGCGAGAATCCATTCAATTGTTCTCCGTTGGAGAGGACACGGTCATCACTCCGAAACAAGCATGAGAAGATTCGCAATGAAAGAGAAGTGAAATCAAAATGTGAAACACAAAGTGCTGCAATGAGTCCTGAAAAAAATGCATCTTTCGAACCTATGCAGGTGGATCCTGAGAGATGCGTGGAAGTAGTGGATGTAATGAGTCCTGACGACAATTCCTATTTCGACCCCATGCAGTTGGATCCTGCGAGATGGCTGGATGTACTGAGCCCTGACGCCAATTCTTTTTTCGACCCCATGCAGGTTGATAATGAGAAATGGCTGCTGGAGTGGCTGGATAATCAAAGTATTGAGTACTTCTGTTAAAGTCCTGGAATGTGCACGTTTGTGTCTCTGTTAGATCAATTTATTAGGTGCAATTGATTATATCAGTGATTTCTAGCACTACTCCAAGCTAGTGTTATTATTTTAACAAAACCGTTTGATTGCTCTGTGTGTTGGAACCATTTTCACGGTCAGCAACACTTCACAGGCATCATCAAACATGTTGTCATGAGTCCTAAACGAAATTCCTCTTTCGACCCCATGCAGTTGCATCCTGAGAGATGGCTTGATGTAGTGGAGTGGCTGGAGAGTCATATTCGTGTCTCTTATATATTTGTTTCGGTGATTTTTAGGATTTCAAGCTAGAGTGATGTTGTGAATGCTCTATAATGTGTTCAGATGAATGTCTTCCTTTTAAGTTCCAGAAGAGTTCACTGATTTCAGAATGACAACAATTTTATACTTCGATAGATACATAGCCTCGTCTCGTCGTTGGATCATCGGGGCTGTTAAATGTGTGCTGTTTATTGTAGAAGGTGGCATGTGTTGTCATCTTCTTACAACAATTTTAAACTATATACGAATGGCTGCAAGCGAAAAGGACGTCAAAGGGGAAATCGACGTTTACGTGTTTGATTTTAAGAATATATTTTAACTGTTTGAGCATGCGTATTAATACAGATTTCGATACGAGTATTAACGTGAGTTTTTTGCAGATTAATAAAGACCTGATTTATTTTTAAAGATGACTGATCGTACGTAATTGCTATCATATCTTTCCTTTCAAAAAAACAGGGACGAGAACACATACACACACGAGTGTGCATCCAAACACGACTGTATATACAGCGGTGTGCATTCACACACGAGTGTGCATGTGTTTCTACGAGTTTTAACGTTAATATACTTGCAGAACAATAAAGACCTGCTATGTTAAAGATTACTGATCGTCCCTTATTGCTACAATGTTCATAGCGAACACGTGTGGAGGCGAGTTTCAGGTGAAGCATCTCCATCACACAAATCTATCCTTACCTGGCAGCATCGTGGCAGTCCGCTGGTCACACTCACTACGTCACGCTCACGAGCTGTAGGGGCGGGGCTCTGTCTGCTCAGTGGCGCTGTTTTCATTCATTTAGCACCACGAGCGGGGAGTCTCATTCCTGTAGTTTTCTGTTTTGGTGGCGCATTCCTACCACGTTGCCCCTAAATTCTTTGTCTGACGTACAAAGGGATTGCGTTCTACTACACAAACAAATGTGCGAACAAATTATTGTACATACCTATACACACACGTTCACGCATGTACATATCCACATCAACGAGTGTAAATAAACACACGACTGGACATACACAGAAGTACAGATCCATGTACATACAAACAGTATTTTTTTTTTCACGAGCCCCTGTTGTTTGGTATTCCCCAGCCACGAGTAAAGTTCGGAAAAAAGAATCCGCTACCTCATCGTCGGTGCCGGACGGTAACGCTGCGGTGGATGTGAGCAATGTCCTGGAGGGAAGGCGCGTAGCCACCATAGAGGCCCACGAGGTCTCTGGACGGGTGCGAGGCGCTGGTCATCTCTCCAAATTCAATGCAATTATCATATTAAAAAAATTTATCCAAAATATTAAACACATACATACGAGTTTAACACGTAGGATTTCGGGACCAACATCATCCATAATAGAGGTAGTAATCCCACGCTCCCCCCCCCCCCCACATTGTTCAAGTGCGCAGCTGCGTGGTCAACACATCTATGCTTCTATTTAAGGAACAAAACAGTGAGACTTCCCAAATCTGGCTGTCGACTGATGAAGCTAGTTTTATTTACAGGCGAAACGTCGTACTCAGAATGTAAATGTTGTGGCTTGGCTCTCCAACACACCGGTGTGCTGTACTAGTGACAAATTTGCGTGTTCTGTTTACGTGACAACCCTAACTAGTTGGCTTTGTCGGGTGGTGGCGGGTTTCAACGACACATTTGTATTTTTAAGCGTTCTAACCCAAAAAACCTTTAATGTGGACATGATAATAAACCACGCTTACAAGCTAAACCATTCAGATGATTATTAAAAGTTCATGGCAGAATTTTTAATATAAAACACTCGTTTTCTAGAAGCACCCCGCTCAACACGATTGTCCTTAAATATATTTACAAAACAAAGTCAGTAAAGTATTAACTTGCACATCTTATTCCAAATCAAGCTCGAGATCACCAATTTTTGATATTTCAGACTGTATGTCGCTTTATAATCCTCTAAACTTGCAGCAGTTTAGAGGACATTGGGGGGTGAATATTAGCAAATTAACACGAATCATGGAATTATGCAGGGAGATGTACATCCTTATTCAAGCGGAAGTGTACAATTATGCAGTGAGATGTACATACGTATTATGTTGCTAGATATGCGGATTGTTAATGCAAAAATTAACAATTGAATGCAAAGTCCACAATAGGCCAAGTCGAGAACAAAGGATTTGGATGCTAGAGCGAAGATATAAGGGGCTTAAAATCAGACCTCAAGGTCATTTCGAGAGGGATTTTGCTGAGGATAGACGCTCGACTCCTCGCTCTGCAGATAACCCTTTTTCCCCGAGACACAGCCTGACGAGCACGATTGCTTGGCGACTGGTTGGCGACTTTGCTTCGGGATAGTTCGTGGCGATCTCTTCAGACGGGTTCCAGGGACATCGATACGCCGTGCATCAACAAGTAAGTGTCTTTGTTAGTGGATAAACTGGTAATCGCGTGTGTAGTCCGATTTACTGTGTATCGGTTAGATGTTGGTAAGAGTTTGCTTCTTGGCGATTTGAGCCACACATCCACGCACCTTAGAGGGTGCCTTTAACTCTCACATGGAGCAGAAAAACTCTCCACAGCGCCACACAAACACTGGCAAGAAGCGGTTCAATTGCTCTCTTTGTGGGAAGGCATTTTTAGTTAAACAAAATCTTCACACTCACCAGAACACACACGGGCGAAAAGCCGTTCAATTGTTCTGTGTGTGGGAAGGCATTTGCAGATTCATCAAATCGTAACCGTCACCAGAAAATACACACGGGCGAGAAGCCGTTCAATTGCTCTGTGTGTAGGAAGGCATTTGCAGATTCATCAACTCTTCGCAATCACCAGAAAACACACACGGGCGTGAAGCCGTTCAATTGCTCTGTGTGTGGGAAGGCATTTGCAGATTCATCAACTCTTCGCAATCACCAGAGAACACACACGGGCGAGAAGCCTTTCAATTGCTCCGTGTGTGGGAAGGCGTTGTCGCGGAAATCAACTCTTCGCAATCACCAGAAAACACACACGGGCGTAAAGCCGTTCAATTGCTCTGTGTGTGGGAAGGCATTTGCAGATTCATCAACTCTTCGCAATCACCAGAAAACACACACGGGCTAGAAGCCTTTCAATTGCTCCGTGTGTGGGAAGGCGTTTTCGCGGAAAGCAACTCTTAAAAGACACCAGAAAACACATACGGACGAGAAGCCATTCAATTGCTCTGTGTGTGGGAAGGCATTTGCAGATTCATCAACTCTTCGCAATTACCAGAAAACACACAAGGGCGAGAAGCTATTCAATTGTTCTCCGTTGGAGAGGACACGGTCATCACCCCGAAACAAGCATGAGAAGATCAGCAAAAATAGGGAAGTGAAAACAAAAGGTGAAATACAAAGTGCTGCAATGAGTCCTGAAAAAAATGCATCTATCGAACCTATGCAGGTGGATCCTGAGAGATGCGTGGATGTAGTGGATGTAATGAGTCCTGACGACAATTCCTTTTTCGACCCCATGCAGTTGGATCCTGCGAGATGGCTGGATGTACTGAGCCCTGGCGACAATTCTTTTTTTGACCCCATGCGGGTTGATAATGAGAAATGGCTGCTGGAGTGGCTGGATAATCAAAGTATTGAGTACTTCTGTTAAAGTCATGGAATGTGCACGTTTGTGTCTCTGTTAGATCAGTGTATTAGGTGCAATTGATTATATCAGTGATTTCCAGCACTACTCCAAGCTAGTGTCATTATTTTAACAAAACCGCTTGAGTGCTCTGTGTGTTGGAAGAATTTTCACGGTCAGCAACACTTCACATGCATCATAAAACAAAGAGTACAAATGTTGTCATGAGTCCTGAACGAAACTCCTCTTTCGGCCCCATGCAGTTGCAACCTGAGAGATGGATTTATGTATTGGAGTGGCTGGAGAGTCATATTTCTGTCTCTTATATTTTTTTCGGTGATTTCTAGGACTTCAAGCTAGAGTGATGTTGTGAATGCTCTACATTGTGTTCAGATAAAAGTGTTCCTGATAAGTTCCAGAAGTGTTCACTCATTTCAGGATGACAACAATTTTATACTTCGATAGATATATTGCTTCGTCTCGTAGTTGGATCATCGGCTCTGTTAAATGTGTGGTGTTTATGGTAGAATGTTTAACACGTAGGATGTCGCGACCAATATTATTCATGATCAACGTTTTCGGGTTTAGATCGCGTTATTAATAAATGTGTCGTAACCCTTCACCACCCGACACGGCCGATCAGTAAAAACGTGTCACGTTGACAAAAGACAAATAGTTCACTGCTTTAGTCCACCGGTGTGTTGAAGCGTGAAACCACAACATTTACAATTTGAGTACGACGTGTCGCTGGTAATTGCATCCAGCATCATCGGGCAATTCGCCAGAATGGTGAGGCTCTGCTGTGTCTCCCGTTCTTATATGGTAGAAGTTGCCATACGTTGTCATCTTCTCACAGATACTGATCTGGGTGTGCTGTCTTGTTTTAGGATTTGCACATTCCTGTTATTAATTGTGTCGTGGTGTTTGTGTTGAATTCCGCGTCTTGAGTGTTGAGGTTTATTCTAGACTTCGTCACGTTAAGGTGGTGCTTTATCGTCCGATCGGATTACTTGTTGATGTGGTGTGATGCGCAGTGGTTGTGAGGTGGTTCAATTCCTGATTTTACTCTCGTGGTTAAGTGGTCTTGTTGAGCTAAAGTTGGAGAAAGTCTGTGATCACAACTTTGCTCAATATTTTAAACATGTTCATTAATTTTCATCATTGTGTAATAAATTAATTCACTTCAAATAATAGGTTTCAGAGTGTGTGTGGATTGCACGTTCGTTGTTCCTGTGTTTGATGGCTTGGGCTTCTTGACGAATGGCTTCAGTGGAAAAGGACGTCAAATGGGAAATCGACGTTTACGTTTTTGATTTTAAGAATCTGTTTTAACTGGGAAATAGCATGCGTATTAATAAAGATTTGGATACGAGTATTAACGTGAGTTTTCTTGCAGATTAATAAGGACCTGTTTTTAAACATGACTGATCGTACGTTATTGCTACCATATTTCTAAATAAAAAAACACAGACGAGTAGACATACACACACGAGTGTGCATCCAAACACGACTGTATATACAGCGGTGTGCATTCACACACGAGTGTGCATGTGTTTCTATGAGTTTTAACGTTAATATACTTGAAGAACAATAAATACCTGCTATGTTAAAGATGATCGTCCCTTATTGCTACGTGACAACCCTTACTAGTTGGCTTTGTCGGGTGGTGGCGGGTTTCAAATACACATTTGTATATTTAAGCGATCTAACCCAAAAAACCTTTAATATGGACATTATAATAAACCACGCTTACAAGCTAAACCATTCAGATGATCATTCAAAGTTGATGGCAGAAATTATAATATAAAACACTCATTTTCTAGAAGCACCCCGCTCAACACGATTGTCCTTAAATATAATTATGAAACAAAGTCAGTAGAGTATAAACTTGCACATTTTATTCCAAATCAAGCTCGAAATCACCAATTTTGATACTTCAGACTGTATGTCGCTTTATAATCCTCTAAACTTGCAGCAGTTTAGAGGACATTGGGGGGTGAATATTAGCAAATTAACACGAAGCACGGAATTATGCAGGGAGATGCACATTCTTATTCAAACGGAAGTGTACAATTATGCAGTGAGATGTACATACGTATTATGTTGCTAGATATGCGGATTGTTAATGTAAAAATTACAATTGCATGCAAAGTCCATAATAGGCCAAGTCGAGAACAAAGGATTTTAATGCGAGAGCGAAGATATAAGGGGCTTAAAATCAGACCTCAAGGTCATTTCGAGAGGGATTTTGCTGAGGATAGACGCTCGACTCCCCGCTCTGCAGATAACCCTTCTGTAGTATTCTTGAATGAGACCGACACTTCGTAGAGGCCACACGCTTTTATTCCGATAACACTAGTCCTCAGGACTCACTGGGGAGACAGTCCCACACACACAACCTAGGGAGGTACAGCCTCCGGCTCTACTCTCATTTCTCTCCTTCCCTAGCCTCCAGCTACTCTGTCACTCTCTTCCCTAGCCTACAGCTACTCTGTCACTCTCTTCCCTAGCCTACAGCTACTCAGCCCACTCAGTTCCAGCGGGGCGGCATCCTTGAGGCTTGGGGGTCCAGGATCTCCGGCTCTCCTCCTTCAGCTTCTCCTCCGATCGACCCCCTCCGCTCTCCGGGAGCCGTCTTATATATCCCCTCTCTCTGAGGGGCGGGGGTGTCTCGGGCCCTGGCTCTCGCCAGCCCCCTCCCCTCAGAGCCGTTCCAACCACCTCTCGTCCCTGTCAATCCGGGCCGGTCCAGACCGGTACGTACCTCTCCCCTAGCTTGTGTGACCTGTGTGACCTGTGTCAACCTTGGTGTCAACCTTGACCACCACATCACCCCCCCCTATACAGCACGCAGCCGTCCCGGCTGCATCACTATCCACATCCCAACCCTAACTCGCGAACCAGGAATTCTGAACACAACAATAACAATGCGTGAGCCTCAACACAACAATAACAACAACAGAACAACAACAACACAACTATCCCCGATAATTTACCCCAACCCCCCTGTACACAAGAACACCGCGGACACACCACACCAACGAACAAGGTGACTCGAACACCCAGGCCCCGTGAGGAGGCAGTGTGTCTGCGACAGGTCTCAGGAGAACCTGAGACCCTTCGAACGAGTCCGTGTGGCGGGTCCATCGCCAGAAGCCAGCGTTCCTTGCGGAGGGTCAGGAGGGGCCAGATGACGGGCGTCCGGCACGTTTCGAGGCCCCGGGGACACAGCCCGCGAGCCGTCTTCCTGCTGGACAGGCGGCCGGCTCGCTTCCCGCTCCTCTGGCGAGACCACCCTAGGTGGACTCACACCTGCAGCATCCGAAAGAGTGGCAGGGGGTTTCGGAACAACAAGGGGGTCACGAGGCCCCTCCCCCAACCTGCCGGACACGTCACGCGGCCGGCCCCTGCGAGATGAAGGTGTGTGAGTGCGTGGTGCGACATAGGGCTTCAGGCGCGAGGGGTGCACGTACCAAGAACGCCGTCCGCACGCGACCCTAACACACTGGTCCCGAACGACCCGAACAATGTCGACCGGCCCCCGCCAGGGCCGCAGCAATTTCGATGACGTCGACAGCGGCACCTGCGGGCAGTGCAGCCACGCCTTATCCCCTACCGCCCATTTATACACCGTAACCCAGCGATCATACAGACGCTCATTGGCCCGTTGCCTTGCCCTGGAATTTTCCTGCGCGGCCACCCTCGCCTCGACCAACTTCCGAATATTGAACTGAGCGTGTTCGGACAGTTTCGAGCGAGAAGCCGCAGACTGGACCCGCAATTGCACCTCCACGGGGGGGTCGACTTCCCTGCCGTACATTAAGTAGAAGGGCGAATAGCCCGTGGCCGCGTGAGGCGCTAACCTATATGCGGCCAGAACTCCGGGAATCCTCAGGTCCCAATCCAACTGTGTGTCGTCTACCTGATGACACAACATAGAGGTAATGGTCCGGTGTAGACGTTCGACCATACCATCGGTCTGCGGGTGGTAGGGGGAAGTCCGGACCTTCTGTGTGAACAAAAGGTCACAAACCTCCCGCAGAAGATTGGACGAAAAGTTATTTCCCTGGTCGGTTAGCAGCCGTTCCGGGGCACCCTTATCCAGGACGTAGCCCTGGAGAAACGCCTCCGCAATGGCTGCTGCCGACTGGTTGGGGAGGGGCCAGGCCATAGGCCAACGGGTGAAATATTCAACCCCAACCAGCAGGTACTTATTTCCCCGAGCGGTGACAGGGAAGGGACCCAGAATGTCAAGAGCCACCAACTCATTAACCCGGGACACCTGAATGGACTGAAGGGGTGGGCAAGCCGCCCTAGCCGGGTGTTTCCGCCGCGCACACTGTGTGCAACTATTCAAAAGGTCGGCGACATCGCGCGCCATTCCCGGCCAAAAAAAATCCAATTGCAGTGTAGCGAGCGTTTTGTGAATACCTAAATGCAGGACGCATTCGTGCGCCGCCCACACGGCCCTGCCCCGCAGAGCGGTGGGGACGACGATTCTGTAACGCCCCGAGCTGGCGTCCCATGACATGAGGAGACCCTCCCGCAACCTGACAGTACCTACCTTTTCCTGACAATCTCCCCCTCTCTCCGCACGACGGCGTAACCTGAGGAGGGAATTGTCTTCCATCTGGAACCGTCCCCATTCGTCCAGAGGCAGATCGAGGAGTGAGTCGCGAGCGACCAACACCTGCGAGTCCCCCTCGGCGACAGGTTCCCTATCGACCACCCCTGCTGCCGCTGCCAAGGGAGAAGCCGGAGCGGTACTCGTGGCCGATTTGCATCTCCCCGAGCCCATAAAACACGCGCACCCATCACCCGGAGGAAGGCGTGACAAGCCATCCGCGTTCAAATGTTGTGTCCCCTTCCGGTACACCACCGTGAACGTGTAGTCCTGTAGGACCTCAAGCCAACGTGACAGCTGGCCGGACGGCTGGTCTATCTTCAACGCATACTGTAGCGCGGCGTGATCGGAACGAACCGTAAAATGCCTACCGTACAGGTACGGTCGATATTGTTGAACAAACACGACAATAGCGAGCAGTTCACGGCGGGTGACGCAATAACGTTGCTCTGCCGGAGACAGGACTCTACTGCCAGTAGGCAACGACCCGTTCGACCCCGTTGACAACCTGCGAAAGCACCGCGCCGATGCCGGTATTGCTGGCATCGGTGTCCAGGATGAAGGGCAACGTGAAATCGGGATAGCACAAGGGAGGAGCTCGGACAAGGGCATCGCGAAGCGCCCTGAACGCCCTGTCTTCCTCATCCCCCCAATGGAACTTAGCCCCCTTAGCCGTCAGAGCATGAAGGGGTTTGGCGATCGTCGCAAACCCCTCAACAAACCGGCGGTAATAGGACGCAAAGCCTATAAAGCTGCGGACTTCCCCCACAGACGTGGGCGTGGGCCACGACCTTACACAGTCAGTTTTAGCAGGATCGGTGGCTATACCCGTAGAACTGACAACGTGGCCGAGGTACCGCACCGATTCACGCAACAGGAAACATTTCTGAGGCTTAAATTTAAGATTAGCCGATCGCACTCTGAGAAATACAGCCCGCAGTCTGTCCAGATGTTCCTCAAACGTACGGCTGAAAATAATCACGTCGTCCAGATATATAAGACAAGAGTCCCACTGCAGGCCAGCGAGGACCAGTTCCATCAATCTCTGGAACGTCGCTGGAGCTGAGTGCAATCCCATGGGCAACCGGTTGAACTGATAAAGGCCCTGTGGCGTACGGAACGCGGTCTTAGGTTTGGAAGTGTCATCCAAGGGCAGTTGCCAAAACCCCGACAAAAGGTCCAAGGTAGAAAAATACCGTGCCCCCGCCAAGGCATCGAGCGACTCGTCCATGCGAGGGAGTGGATACGCGTCCGCCAGCGAAACCTTGTTAAGCTTCCGAAAATCCACACAAAACCTCAAACTGCCATCATGTTTTTTAACAAGCACAATGGGCGCACCCCATGGGCTGTTGGAGGGAGCCACAATGTCTGCGGCAAGCATGTCATTCACTGCCAACCGGACATGTTCCTTCTCTGCCGGACTTAATCGGAACGGATTTTGCCGAATGGGAGCAGAATCCCCCGTATCAATGTGGTGTTTCAATAGATTAGTGCACCCAACATCGAATTTGTGTTTGCTAAAAACATCGGGAAAATCACGAAGCAACATGCGCAGCTTGAATCTTTGTGACTCTGAAAGATTTTCAGCCCCTGAACAGAGAGAATCCATCCATGCCTCATCGACACCCACCTGCGTCCCGGACGCCGGCGCCTCACCGACATGAGCTGCAACGGAGTCAGTGTGCAGCGGCAGCGACGCATGTGCAATGACAGCCCCTCGGTGCACGACCTTCGTCCGCAACCCCGCATTCAGCACCTGAATGAAGGGCTGTCCATCTCTAGGCACAAGCGTTTGTGCACCCACCAGGTCCAACCCTCGCTCGGTCGTATTTGAAGGAGATAACAAAACCCCCGATGTAGCGTCTGCCTCCAGTGGTTTGCGCAACTGAAGCGGTATCAGCATCTGCGCACCCGGCGGAATCCGCACGGTTTCAGACGCCATAGCCGGAACAGTCGTGCAAGCTGTGCGCAGCCGGTTTGGTGAAGGCAGAAACGCCATCCGGCGGCCCGAAGGAAGCTCGATGCAGCCTTTGTCAATCAAAATTTTGATGGGCATCCTCCCCAAGAAATCCGTACCCAACAGACAGGGAACGGCCAAGGCATCGGAAACCAAAATGGGACCAGATAATTTAATATCGCCAATACAAATTTGGGCAGTTATTTGGCCAATAATCCCCAGGGAACCCCCATTTGCCGCAAAGCAAGGGACGGAGAACGGGGTGAGTGCCTGACATCTCTTTGGTAACACGTTGTATATGAGGTCGGAGATTATAGTAGCCGAAGCCCCCGTATCGACCAACAATCGAAATTGAATTCCCTCAATATCCCCGAGAATAACCGACGAGCCCGTCGCCGCGGCCACGACCCTGTGGGCCAACTCGGACCACTGAACCACGCGAAGTGGCCCCCGAACATCAGCCCCATTCCGTTCCCCACCCCTCAACGCAACGCGATCTACTGGCGCGCCGAATCGCGGTGTATGAGATGCGGGCAGGGACCGTGTGCGTGAGGTGTCGCGACATGCCTGGGGGTCTTGTGGAGCGGCCGGCGGACGGGCGGACGATGGTGGATGACCCGAAGCCCGGCGCCGGGGTGCAGGGCAACCCGATGCCAGGTGACCCAGCTGGCCACAGTTGTAGCACGTGACGCCAGCCAACGCCCGCGGGGGTCCGTGTCTCCCCCGGGTTTCCCCTTGGCGAGGCCGGTCGGCCCCCCTCCAACTGGCGGCCCGCTGTGACGCGAAGGCCTGGGCATCCGGGACCTCGTCAACTCTTGCAGTGGCGCATGCAGCCACCTGCCCATCCCGCTGGAGGAGCAACTCTGTGTGCAGGTAATGCGCCGCCCCCAGCGAGGAAAGGTTAGCTTCATCTTTGACGTGGATGGCAATCCTCAGTTCCCGAGCCAGCAGCAGCAACTTCTCAAGCACGATGGAGTCCAGGCCCACATCGTCCATTCGAGGATAGGCTGCTTGAGCCAACGCCATCAGTGCACTCTGATAGGCAAGAGGTGTCTCGTCCGCCTCCCTCCTCCGACTGGCGAAACGATGTCTAGTTTCGGATGGAGGTCCATACACTAAGGCCATCCGATCGAGGGCCTCCTGCAAAGTGGAGCGTTGCCTCCGTGGAATAAGGAGGAACGTGGCCAAGGCCACGTCGTCCAAGGCGGTAGGCAGGGCTCGGAGAGGGATGTCAGCAAACCACCCAGCCGTCTCGGCATTTGCCACGAAACGGCGTGAAAAAGCAGCCCAGTCCCCCCCCTTTGCCGTGAAAACCTGAAGCGAAGGCAAGCGCTGTTGTAGCGCCGGGATGTAGTCCCCCCTCGAAGACAGCAGCGTCCCAAGTGCAGTATATGAAGCATCTTGCGGCAGCAGAATATCAGACGGAATCGGCGGGCACCTACCCGAAAACTCTGCTTCTCCCGATGTAAGGCCGCAGATGGCGGATGTGACGCGAGGCACCTCTGCCCCCTGACCTCCTGGGCGGTTGACGTCATGTCCTCCGGAAGCGGTGACCCCCCCGGCGGAAGTGACGTCATCCCCGGCGGCCGCATCCCCGGCGGAAGTGACGTCTCCCCCTCCGGAGGTGACGTCAAAGTTTTGCGCGGGAATGGCGCGTTTCTCGGCGGGAACCCGTCCCATCCTTCGGCCTGGTACTCCACCCGGTGCTCCCGCTCCCCCCAGCGTGAGCTCGTCGAGGATGGAGGCAGCGGCATGGAGGAGATCGGCCAGCCGGGCATGGGCTGACTGGATCGCCCATCCCGACGTCGGCGGACTCCTGGAGGGCCCCGGAGAACCCGAGGCCGCCCCCGCAGACCCGTCCCCCGGAAATGGCGCTCCCGCCTCCGGCTCAGCGTCTCCCTCGACGTCCTTCTCCTGGCCCCTGGTGAGCGTTTTCTGCCTTGTCTCCATGTCGGCGAGGTTCTTTGGCCGCTTCTAACACCAAATGTAGTATTCTTGAATGAGACCGACACTTCGTAGAGGCCACACGCTTTTATTCCGATAACACTAGTCCTCAGGACTCACTGGGGAGACAGTCCCACACACACAACCTAGGGAGGTACAGCCTCCGGCTCTACTCTCATTTCTCTCCTTCCCTAGCCTCCAGCTACTCTGTCACTCTCTTCCCTAGCCTACAGCTACTCTGTCACTCTCTTCCCTAGCCTACAGCTACTCAGCCCACTCAGTTCCAGCGGGGCGGCATCCTTGAGGCTTGGGGGTCCAGGATCTCCGGCTCTCCTCCTTCAGCTTCTCCTCCGATCGACCCCCTCCGCTCTCCGGGAGCCGTCTTATATATCCCCTCTCTCTGAGGGGCGGGGGTGTCTCGGGCCCTGGCTCTCGCCAGCCCCCTCCCCTCAGAGCCGTTCCAACCACCTCTCGTCCCTGTCAATCCGGGCCGGTCCAGACCGGTACGTACCTCTCCCCTAGCTTGTGTGACCTGTGTGACCTGTGTCAACCTTGGTGTCAACCTTGACCACCACACTTCTTCCACGAGACCAGCCTGGCGAGCACGATTGCTTGGCGACTGGTTGGCGACTTTGCTTCGGGAGAGTTCGTGGCGATCTCTTCTGACGGGTTACAGGGACATCGATACGTCGTGCATCAATAAGTAAGTGTCTTTGTTAGTGGATAAACTGGTAATCGCGTGTGTAGTCCGACTTACTGTGTCGCGGTTAGACGTTAGTGAGAGTTGCTTCTTGGCGATTTAAGCCAGACATCCACGCAGCTTAGAGGGTGCCTTTAACTCTCAACAACACCCGCGACAGTTTCTCTGCTCTGAAGAATCAGTCACATGGAGCAGAAAAACTCTCCACAGCGCCACACACACACTGGCAAGAAGCGGTTCAATTGCTCTGTGTGTGAGAAGTCATTTTCACGGAAATCAAATCTTCACACTCACCAGAAAACACACTCGGGTGAGAAACCGTTCGATTACTCTGTTTGTGAGAAGTCATTTTCACGTAAATCAACTCTTAACACTCACCAGAAAACACACTCGGGCGAGAAGCCGTTCAAATGCTCTGTTTGTGTGAAGTCATTTTCACGTAAATCAACTCTTAACACTCACCAGAAAACACACTCGGGCGAGAAGCCGTTCGATTGCTCTGTTTGTGAGAAGTCATTTTCACGTAAATCAACTCTTAACACTCACCAGAAAACACCCTCGGGTGAGAAACCGTTCAAATGCTCTGTGTGTGAGAAGTCATTTTCACGTAAATCAAATCTTTATAGTCACCAGAAAACACACACGGGCGAGAAGCCATTCAATTGCTCTGTGTGTGAGAAGTCATTTTCACGAAAATCAAATCTTTATAGACACCAGAAAACACACTCGGGTGAGAAGCCATTCAATTGCGCTGTGTGCTGGAAGGCATTTGCACGGAAATCAACTCTTAACAATCACCAGAAAACACACACGGGCGAGAAGCCGTTCAATTGTTCTCCGTTGGAGAGGACACGGTCATCACCCCGAAACAAGCATGAGAAGATCAGCAATAATAGGAAAGTGAAATCAAAAGGTGAAAAACAAAGTGCTGCAATGAGTTCTGAACAAAATGCATCTTTCGAACCTCTGCAGGTGGATCCTGAGAGATGCGTGGATGTAGTGGATGTAATGAGTCCTGACGACAATTCCTTTTTCACGTTCAAAGGGCTCGCATAATGCACACGCTTAATGTACATTGCCTCAGTAATCACACGCTCCCCCCCCCCCCCCCACATTGTTCAAGAGCGCAGCTGCGTGGTCAACACATCTATGCTTCTATGTAAGGAATTAAACAGTGAGACTTCCCAAATCTGGCTGTCGACTGATGAAGCTAGTTTTAATTACAGGCGAAACGTCGTACTCAGATTGTAAATGTTGTGGCTTGGCTCTCCAACACACCGGTGTGCTCTACTAGTGACAAATTAGCATGTTCTGTTTACGTGACAATCCTTACTAGTTGGCTTTGTCGGGTGGTGGTGGGTTTCAACGACACATTTATATATTTAAGCGATCTAACCCAAAAAACCTTTAATTTGGACATGATAATAAACCACGCTTACACGCTAAACCATTCAGATCATTGTTTAAAGTTCATGGCAGAAATTATAATATTAAACACTCGTTTTCTAGAAGCACCCCGCTCAACACGATTGTCATTAAATATATTTATAAAACAACGTCAGTACAGTATAAACTTGCACATTTTATTCCAAATCAAGCTCGAAATCACCAATTTTGATATTTCAGGCTGTATGTCGCTTTGTAATCCTCTAAACTTGCAGCAATTTAGAGGACATTGGAGGTGAATATTATCAAATTAACACGAATCATGGAATTATGCAGGGAGATGCACATCCTTATTCAAACGGAAGTGTACAATTATGCAGTGAGATGTACATACGTATTATGTTGCTAGATATGCGGATTGTTAATGTAAAAATTAACAATTGAATGCAAAGTCCATAATAGGCCAAGTCGAGAACAAAGGATTTGGATGCGAGAGCGACGTTATAAGGGGCTTAAAATCAGACCTCAAGGTCATTTCGAGAGGGATTTTGCTGAGGATAGACGCTCGACTCCCCGCTCTGTAGATAACCCTTCTTCCACGAGACCCAGCCTGGCGAGCACGATTGCTTGGCGACTGGTTGGCGACTTCACTTCGGGAGAGTTCGTGGCGATCTCTTCAGACGGGTTACAGGGACATCGATACGCGATGCATCAACAAGTAAGTGTCTTTGTTAGTGGATTAACTGGTAATCGCGTGTGTAGTCCGACTTAGGAGACGTTACTGTGTCTCAGTTAGACGTTGGTAAGAGTTTGCTTCTTGGCGATTTAAGCCAGACATCCACGCACCTTAGAGGTCGCCTTTAACTCTCAACAACAACCGCGACTGTTACTCTGCTCTGAAGAATCAGTCACATGGAGAAGAAAAACTCTCCACAGCGGCACGCACACACTGGCAAGAAGCGGTTCAATTGCTCTGTGTGTGTTAAGGAATTTGCATGGAAATCAAATCTTCACACTCACCAGAAAACACACTCGGGTGAGAAGCCATTCAATTGCGCTGTGTGCAGGAAGGCATTTGCACAGAAATCAGATCTTCACAGGCACCAGAAAACACACTCGGGCGAAAAGCCGTTCAATTGCTCTGTGTGTGAGAAGTCATTTTCACTGAAATCAAATCTTCACACTCACCAGAAAACACACACGGGTGAGAAGCCATTCAATTGTGCTGTGTGCAGGAAGGCATTTGCACAGAAATCAGATCTTCACAGGCACCAGAAAACACACACGGGCGAGAAGCCGTTTAATTGCTCTGTGTGTGGGAAGGCATTTTCACTGAAATCAAATCTTCACACTCACCAGAAAACACACTCGGGCGAAAAGCCGTTCAATTGCTCTGTGTGTGAGAAGTCATTTTCACTGAAATCAAATCTTCACACTCACCAGAAAACACACACGGGTGAGAAGCCATTCAATTGCGCTGTGTGCAGGAAGGCATTTGCACAGAAATCAGATCTTCACAGGCACCAAAAAACACACACGGGCGAGAAGCCGTTTAATTGCTCTGTGTGTGGGAAGGCATTTTCACTGAAATCAAATCTTCACAGTCACCAGAAAACACACTCGGGTGAGAAGTAATTCAATTGCGCTGTGTGCTGGAAGGCATTTGCACGGAAATCATATCTTCACAGGCACCAGAAAACACACAAGGGCGAGAATCCATTCAATTGTTCTCCGTTGGAGAGGACACGGTCATCGCCCCGAAACAAGCATGAGAAGATCAGCAAAAATAGGGAAGTGAAATCAAAAGGTGAAAAACAAAGTGCTGCAATGAGTTCAGAAAAAAATGCATCTTTCGAACCTATGCAGGTGGATACTGAGAGATGCGTGGATGTAGTGGATGTACTGAGCCCTGACGACAATTCCTATTTCGACCCCATGCAGTTGGATCCTGCGAGATGGCTGGATGTACTGAGCCCTGACGCCAATTCTTTTTTTGACCCCATGCAGATTGATAATGAGAAATGGCTGCTGGAGTGGCTGGATAATCAAAGTATTGAGTACTTCTGTTAAAGTCCTGGAATGTGCACGTTTGGGTCTCTGTTAGATTGATGTATTAGGTGCAATTGATTACATCAGTGATTTCCAGCATTACTCCAAGCTAGTGTTATTATTTTAACAAAACCGATTGATTGCTCTGTGTGTTGGAAACATTTTCACGGTCAGCATAACTTCACAGGCATCATCAAACAAAGAGTACAAATGTTGTCATGAGTCCTAAACGAAATTCCTCTTTCGACCCCATGCAGTTGCATCCTGAGAGATGGCTTGATGTAGTGGAGTGGCTGGAGAGTCATATTCGTGTCTCTTATATATTGTTTCGGTGATTTCTAGGACTTAAAGCGAGAGTGATGTTGTGAATGCTCTGCATTGTGTTCAGATAAAAGTGTTCCTGATAAATTTCTGGATGACAACAATTTTATACTTCGATAGATACATTGCTTCGTCTCGTCGTTAGATCATCGGGGCTGTTAAATATGTGGTGTTTATGGTAGAAGTTGCCATGTGTTGTCATCTTCTCACAGCTACTGATCTGGGTGTGCCGTCTTGTTTTAGGATTTGCCCATTTCTGTTATTCATTTTGTCGAGGTGTTTGTGTGGAATTCCGTGTCTTGAGTGTTGAGGTTTATTCTAGACTTCGTCACGTTAAGGTGGTGCTTTGTAGTCCTATCGGATTACTTGTTGATGTGGTGTGATGTGCAGTGGTTGTGAGGTGTTTCAATTCCTGATTTTACTCGAGTGGTTAAGTGGTCTTGTTGAGCTAAAGTTGGAGAAAGTCTGTGATCACAACTTTGCTCAATATTTTAAACATGTTCTTTAATTTTCATCATTGTGTAATAAATTAATTCACTTCAAATAATAGGTTTCAGAGTTTCGATTTAAAGCTTTCGTGACTGCAGGGATTCATCTTCTTGGTTCTTTCGGTAAAGTCACGTAGAAGGGAAGTAATAAAATAATAAAAATAAAACATAATAAAATAATTCTCACGACGTTTCGGCCACAACGCAAGCAGCCGTCCTCAGGTGAAAACCAGGTCCGTCGAGGCGACAGAGTCTGAATGAAACAGCACACGAGCTTGGAGCATATATATAAGCTGGGCACATTGACAAAGGAATTTGCATATCAAAAGGAATTTAGCATATTTATGGGAAATGCAGGAATGTGATTAGTACTGCATATGCATGTGCATTATGCAGGATTAACAGCATCAAAGGGAGCTGCAAGTTACTGCTGCTGCAGCAGTTGCTGCTGCTACTGCAGTTTCTGCTGCTGCTGCAGTTGCTGCTGCTGCTGCAGTTGCTGCCGCTGCTGCACTTGCTGCTGCTGCTGCACTTGCTGCTGCTGCTGCACTTGCTGCCTTATCCATTTTAATATAACACTATGTATTATTCTACCCACCCTAATGTGTATCATACTGCTATATGTTTACTGTACAATTACGACACCATACATTACTCTGCACACTGCACCATGCCAGTGAGTGGAACGCGGTCTGAAAGTCACCGTTAACGTGAACACAATCAGTTAAGATCCGAAATGGTTTATTACGTCCTTCCAATGATTGCTAAGCCAGAATCCATCTTCTCGGTTGAAATTGTCTCTGTGTTTGTATATGTGGATCGCCTCATGAACGAATCTCTCATGATAGCCAGATGGCTTGCAGAGAACCTCTGTCTTGGAGAAGTCAATGTCATGTGAGCCCACTGAATTGTAACAGTGATCTGCCACGACTGAGGTGTTTGTCCTACCGTGTTTCAGGTCTGCCTTATGTTCACGGATGCGGTCCGAGACATGTCGTTTGGTTTCTCCAATGTAACTGCTACCACAGAGGCAACTTAGTTTGTAGACGCCAGGGTACTGTATGTCTGGAACCACATCTTTTTCAGACGGGACCAGATCACGGATTTTATGTACTGTGTTGAATCGGACCTGGATCTTGTGTTTAATCAGGATTTTGGAGATCTTTTTTGTGACCCCAGCAATGTAGGGTAAGGTGATGGTCTTGAAAGGCTCCTCAACAGGATCCTTCTTGATGGTTGGAGCGATGGCTTTGCGGATTGTGTAGTCGGAGTAACCATTCGCCTTAAGAGCTTGGCGTACGTGTTTGAGTTCACTGGAAATGTGTTCATGGTCGGATATGCATTGGGCTCTATGATATAGAGTCTTGATGAGGGAATTCTTCTGGGATGGATGGTGGTGGGAATCCGGTTTTATCTAAAACCGGATTCCCACCACCCCCGATGCTTGCCCCGAGCTCTCATACTCTGATGGTGCATTGTCCTTGAGTTGTGCGCCTTTTGGCGTCATCTGGTCCAACCCATATGAGACTAGGCTCGAAGGAAAGCTGTCTCGGGTGTGGACCAATCAACTTCAAGGACAGTGCACATTATCAGAGTTATGTCTTTTGTTTGTATTTATGACTGCAGGTATTGCGGTCTATGCAAACATGACTCCTTGCAAAAAGGTGTCAGTTTTGTTGCCAGATAGAAGGGTAAAGAACCAATTATCATACATCAGTATCATCAGTATACTAAATATACTCTCCAATAAGCTGAGCTACTAACAGTAATTCATACATTACAATTATATGTCGCAAAAAATATAATATGCCTCCAGCTAAACTTTTTTCTCATACATCACACGGTTCTACCCCGTACTATATACTGCCATAGACAAACCCAACATTAAATAATATACTGTATTACTATACACCACCTTAGACTATACATTATAATATTAAAATGCTTCCAACACACAGAGCAATCAAACGGTTTTGTTAAAATAATTACACTAGCTTGGAGTAGTGCTGGAAATCACTGATATAATCAATTGCACCTAATAAATTGATCTAACAGAGACACAAACGTGCACATTCCAGGACTTTACCAGAAGAATTCAATACTTTGATTATCCAGCAACTCCAGCAGCCATTTGTCATTATCAACCCGCATGGGGTCTAAAGAGGAATTGTCGTCAGGACTCATTACATCCACTACATCCACGCATTTCTCAGGTTCCACCATGCATAGGTTCGAAAGATGTATTTTTTTCAGGACTCATTGCAGCATTTTGTTTTTCACCTTTTGATTTCACTTCCCTATCATTGCGGATCTTCTCATGCTTGTTTCGGGGTGATGACCGTGTGAAGATCTGACTTCCTTGCAAATGCCTTCCCGCACACAGCGCAATTGAATGGCTTCTCACCGAGTGTGTTTTCTGGTGAGTGTTAAGAGTTGATTTCTGTGCAAATGACTTCAAACACACAGAGCAATTGAATGGCTTCTCGCCCGTGTGTGTGTTTTGGTGATGGTGAAGATCTGCTTTACGGGCAAATGCCTTCACACAAACAGAGCAATTGAATGGCTTTTCGCCGGTGTGTGTTTTCTGATGACGGTTACGATTTGATGAATCTGCAAATCCCTTCCCACAAAGAGAGCAATTGAACCGCTTCTCGCCCGTGTGTGCGTGCCGCTGTGGAGAGTTTTTCTGCTCCATGTGACTGATTCTTCAGAGCGAAAAGCCGTTCAATTGTCGTGTGTGTGGGAAGGCATTTGCAGATTCATCAAATCGTAACCGTCACCAGAAAACACACACGCGCGAGAAGCCGTTTAATTGCTCTGTGTGTGGGAAGGCATTTGCACGGAAATCAACTCTTCACAATCACCAGAACACACACACGGGCGAGAAGCCGTTCAATTGCTCTGTGTGTGGGAAGGCATTTGCAGATTCATCAACTCTTCGCAATCACCAGAAAACACACACGGGCGAGAAACCGTTCAATTGATCTGTGTCCGGGAAGGTATTTGCACAGAAATCAACTCTTCACACTCACCAGAAAACACACATGGGCGAGAAGCCGTTCAATTGCTCTGGAGGAGAAGTGCCTCATAGAGAAGCGGGTGGAGGAAGAGAAGTGCCTCATGGAGGAGAAGCGCCTCATGGAGGAGAAGTGCCTCATGGAGGAGAGGCGGGTGGAGGAAGAGAAGTGCCTCATGGAGGAGAAGTGCCTCATGGAGGAGAAGCGGGTGGAGGAAAAGAAGCGCCTCATGGAGAAGTGCCTCATGGAGGAGAGGCGGGTGGAGGAAGAGAAGTGCCTCATGGAGGAGAAGCGCCTCATGGAGAAGTGCCTCATAGAGGAGAAGCGGGTGGAGGAAGATTAGTGCCTCATGGAGGAGAAGTGCCTCATGGAGGAGAAGCGCCTCATGGAGAAGTGCCTCATGGAGGAGAGGCGGGTGGAGGAAGAAAAATGCCTCATGGAGGAGAAGTGCCTCATGGAGGAGAAGCGCCTCATGGAGAAGCGGGTGGAGGAAGAGAAGTGCCTCATGGAGGAGAAGTGCCTCATGGAGGAGAAGCGCCTCATGGAAGATTAGTGCCTCATGGAGGAGAAGTGCCTCATGGAGGAGAAGTGCCTCATGGAGAAGTGGGTGGAGGAAGACAATCGCCTCTCTGAGGTGAAGCGTCTCATAGAGCTGAAGCATCTCGAGAAGAAGAAGCATCTTGAGAGTCGGCTTTGCAAGGTGAAGCTTGTCGAGGAGAAACGTCTCATGCAGGAGAAGTGCCTCGTTGAGGTGAAACGTCAAGAGGAGGAGCACTTTATGGAGGAGAAGCGTCTAGTGGAGCAAAAGTGCCTCATGGAGGAAAAGCGCCTCGCCAAGATCGAGCAACACTGGCTCCAGACCGCTACCACCAGCAGCACCACCACCACCACTGACACCGCCTCTGCCAACACCGCCAGCGCCACCGTCGCCGCCACCACCACCGCCGCCACTCCTGTGCAGGGCCCGATTGCTCCGAGCTTTGGAGAAGAGGGCTTCCAAGAAGAAAAAACAAACTCTGGTGGCGATGATACACGGTAAACCACTCTGCGTGTGTCCTGTGTGTTTATTTTCATTTATTTATTATCATGCATGCTTATGTAGGGCTGTTACAGAGGGGCTGTTTGTGTAGGGCTGTTTGCATAGGATCTAACGGATAACAAACACAGTGGGCGGGGACTCCGCCAGTACACGGGGTGGTGCCCGCAACGACGTCCGCACCGGGCGGCGTGAGGGGGGGTTGTGATCCTCTGGGGGAGTATAAAAAGGGATGAGCCAGAGAGCTCGGGGTTGAGTCTTAGAGTAAATAGGGGAAGACGGAAGATCGACCAGATAGGCCCTGGACTCCCCTGGGACGCCGCCCTTATAAGGGCAGCGCAGGACGGAGCCAGTGGCGTGGTCCCGTGAACCAGAGTTAGTACTCTGGGACTCCGGGTACCGTAGCCCGACTGACCAGTGTCGGGCCAGACAGCCTCCCCTAGCCCGTTAGTGGAGGACTCGGGGTAGGTCAGGGATAGCTAGAGGTGTATCCCCAGTTATACGGGTGAGGGGGCCGATACACCCCTCTAGTGCTGTACAACCATTGTGTAAATAAACACGTGTGCCTTACAACGGTGTCCAAGCGTCTTCAAGGGTACTTCATCTGGTGTCAGAAGAACTACGAACATGGACACGCGCCAATCAGCTCGGGCCAAAGTACAACATATGGAAGACGCCGCCGAAATTGTCGAGCCCGAGACGGCTCAACAAGACATCGTGCAGCCGGGGCCGGACGCGTTCTTACCGGACCGTCGGCATGAAGAGGGGCCGCAAACAGACGGGCTGAGGCTGGCTCACGAGAGGCTGGCTGAACTGCTTTACGCCGCTGCCGCCACGCTGGAAAACATCACGCGGCTGGGGGCTGGTGGTCCACCGCGGGGCGAGGGGAGCCGGCGTCCGGAGCGCCTTCCCGCCATTTCCGAAGATTCAAACTTTGAATTTCCCGCCATCGATGCGGCGGCCGCTAGGGGCGCGGCCGGCCTGAACCTCGGGTCCGACATCGGCCTCGCTGGGGCTGCCGCGTCAACGACGGAGGAGGGCGCGTCATCACGGCTGCGACAGGCGATACCATCTGCCGTTCGCGCCGAAACACAGCCGAGTCGGGGAGACAGCAGCCCGCGGGATTCCACGGCAACCGCTGCGCTGCACCAAAGACTGCCTCCGCTTAAAGAATTTGTGGGCGCAGAAGGCGACTGGGGCGGCTTCCAGCGACGCTTCCTCGCCCACCAAGAAATGGCCAAATGGACAGATGCTGAGGCTCTCTGCGCGCTGCCGGCGCTCCTCGACGGCGACGCGCTCGCCGCCCTCACATCAGCGCCGAAGGAGAAGCGCTCTACGCTAACGATGGCGCTGCAGCTGCTGGCCGGGGTCTACGGACCTTCCGCGGAATGCAGGCAGCAGTTCTACGACCGCCAGCGGGGCGCGAAGGAGTCGCCCCTGGCATACAGAACAAGTCTCCTGGCGTTGGCCAAGACAGCCTTCCCTCGCAAGGACGAGGACGGGGTCGACGCCATGGTGACTGAAAAAATCCTCCTGCTGGCAGACGACCTGGACATCGCCGTCATTACACAGGAGGATACAGAGATGACTTCCCTACAAGCGGCGCGGCTCCTCCACGCCAACCTGCTGTCACAGCGGCGGAAGGCCAGCAGGGCAGTGGCCGGGCGTGCGGTGGCGGCAGCCACCCTCCCGGCGGAGGAGGTTTTCGCCGTCAACCATCGTCGGCAGCAGGGGACGGGAGCACGGTCGGGCCGGGATGGGTCGAGCCGCTTCGACCGTCCGTCATCGCCGCCGGCGCTCCCGCGTTGCTTCAACTGCGGCGTCCGAGGCCATGTCGCCTCGGGGTGCCGCTCTCCCCGACAGCGCGGGACGACGCCTCGCCAGGACGCCGGGCCTCCTCCTCCCCCCAAGCTCCATCAACATGATCCGGCGAGTCGCGGCACCACACATGTTTGGCCAAAACACACACCTGTCGCACACTCTCGCATCGCAACGAATGGGGGGACGACGTTGCATCGCGACGGGTCGGCGCGCACCACTGTGGGGACTCGAATCGAGCCCGGGCAGTGGTCTGCGTTGGCCCATCGCGTTGTGGCCGCATCGTCGGGGTCGTCGGCCGTCGTGGGATACATTGACGGGGTTGAGGTACGCATCCTGGTCGACACGGGGGCATCGGCGACCATTATTTCCGAACTAATTTACAACATTTTACCTGTCCAAAGCCGTCCCTTACTGCCAGTTAACGTCCCATTCTATGCGGCAAACGGGGGCTCCCTTGGCATCATTGGACAGATTCGAGCACAAATTTGTATCGGGGATATCAAATTATCAGGCCCGATTTTTGTTTCCTCCTCGCTGGCGGTTCCGTGCCTGCTGGGGACGGACTTCTTGGGTAAAATGCCGATTCGTATTTTAATAGACCAGGGATGCATTGAGCTCCCGTCGGGACGGCGCATGGCGTTCCTGCCTTCTCCTACTGTGATTCGGACGGCGTTCGTAACTATACCAGCGTCCGTCGTTGAAACGGTTCGTGTGCCGCCGGGAGCTCAAATGTTAGTGCCTCTAAGACTTCGTCGGCCCTTCGCGGAGGGCATCGGGGCCCAGGGAATCCTGTTAGGACCGTCTAGGGCCGGGGTTAGTGGACCGCATTTGATTCCGGCCCTGACCGTCGTGAGGGGAGATGGGGACCCTTTCATCGCGGTCCTCAATGTGGGATCGCAAACTGTTGTAGTTCCTCAAGGGACGGTGCTTGCGCACGCGACGCCGATGCCCTGCAAGGAACCGGTTGCGAATCATGTCGGCACCGCCGCCCGACTGCACCCACATTCGGACAGCGATGACGGGTGGCTCGACGCGCTTTGTGCGGGATCGACGGACCTGTCAAATTCAGAGCGCCAACAGCTTAGATCGCTACTGCAGGAATTTTCCGACGTTTTTAGTCGGAATAAATACGATTTGGGTTGTACTCATCTGCTGCGTCACCATATTGACACGGGTGACAGCGCGCCAATTCGCCAAAATCCGTTTCGGTTGAGTCCCGCCGAAAAGGACCATGTCAAATTGGCCGTTGATGACATGTTAGCCGCCGACATTATTTCTCCCTCTACCAGCCCTTGGGGAGCGCCGATCGTCCTGGTTAAAAAGCAGGACGGCTCGTTGCGGTTTTGTGTTGATTTTCGGCGCCTTAACAAAATTTCGGTTGCCGACGCATACCCGCTCCCACGGATGGACGAATCGCTGGACGCCTTGGCGGGAGCGCGATTCTTCTCCACGCTGGATTTACTTTCGGGATTCTGGCAGCTTCCTCTGGATGATGAATCGAAACCTAAAACTGCTTTCCGTACACCGCACGGCCTGTTCCAATTCAACCGGTTGCCGATGGGCTTACACTCAGCGCCGGCAACCTTCCAGCGTTTGATGGAATTGGTTTTGGCTGGATTGCAATGGGAGTCGTGCCTGATTTATTTGGATGACGTTATTGTCTTCGCTAAAACTTTTGACGAACATCTCCAGAGGTTGCGGGCAGTTTTCCTAAAGATGCGGGCTGCTAATTTGAAGTTCAAGCCCCAAAAATGTCATTTGTTACGCGATTCCGTGCGTTATTTGGGCCACATCGTAGGGCGCTCGGGTATTGCTACCGATCCCGCCAAAACGCAGTGTGTCAGCTCCTGGCCGACTCCCACCTCGGTGGGAGAGGTCAGGAGTTTCGTCGGCTTCGCGTCGTATTACAGACGGTTCGTCGCCGACTTTGCAACAATTGCCAAACCCCTACACGCCTTAACATCAAAAGGGGTTCGGTTCCACTGGGGTCAGGAGGAGGAGGCTGCTTTTTCCTCCCTTCGGGACGCCCTGGTAAAAGCTCCTCCCTTGATTTACCCCGATTTTTCAAAACCGTTTCTGCTCGACACCGATGCGAGCAACACGGGTATTGGGGGCGTGCTTTCCCAGGTGGTTGACGGCGTCGAACGGGTGGTTGCGTACGGCAGTCGGGTGTTGTCTCAAGCAGAGCAAAGATATTGTGTCACCCGCAGAGAACTGTTGGCAATTGTCTATTTCATCCAACAGTATCGCCCATATCTGTACGGTCGGCGTTTCACCGTCCGCACAGATCATGCGGCACTGCAGTACGCCCTGCGAGTTCAACAGCCATCGGGACAATTGTCCCGATGGTTGGAGATCCTCCAGGATTTTGATTTCGAAACCACCTACCGTAAGGGCGTTCGCCACACCAACGCGGACGCTCTGTCGCGCATGCCAACCACCTCAGAATGTGCATGCCTCCTGGGGTCGGGACGTTGCAAGCCAGCAGGGGACATGTCGGTTCCGGTCCTTGCGGCCGCCGCCGACGGCGGGACAGTTGTTCCAAATTCTATTGAACAACAAGGGAAAGATTCCCTGCTGGGTTTGCACATTCAGGAATGGGGGCGCCTCCAGATGGAGGATACCTCCCTCCTCGCGTTGCGTCGTCGCGCCGGGGAGGCGGGGCGGGGATCGGGTGATGCCGACGCATGGGAATTGCACGCGGGGTTGCTGATGCACTGGGACGGGAAATCCCACCGACACCGGCTGGTGGTCCCTTCTGGCTTACGGGGTAGGGTGGTGTGGGCTGCTCATGAGCGCCTCCTCCACCTGGGTACCCAAAAGACCCTCGCCTTGCTCCAGCGTGATTTCTTTTGGCAAGGCATGACAAGGGATGTCTCAGATCTGTTGGCTTCATGCCCGCGGTGTGCGCAGCGAAAACCACCAGCACGAGAATCAAACCCGCCCTTGCAGTCTATCAGGGTCTCCAGAGTGAACGAACTTGTCGCACTGGATATTCTGGGTCCATTCCCCGCCACCCCTAGGGGTAATAGATATTTGTTAACCGGGGTCGAGTACTTTACGCGCTGGCCTATGGCCTGGCCCCTGGCCAATCAGTCGGCAGCAGCCATCGTCGACGCCTTTGTCCAAGGTTATGTCATGGACAAAGGTGCCCCGGAGCGGCTGCTGACCGACCAGGGTAGAAATTTTTTCCGGAAAACTCCTCCAACAGGTCTGTGAGCTCCTAGGAACAAAAAAGATTCGTACTTCCCCCTATCACACGCAAACTGACGGGATGGTCGAGCGTCTGCATCGCACCATCTCGTCTATGTTATCACAGCAGGTTTCGGACTCACAGACCGATTGGGACTTGAAAATCCAAGGGGTCTTGGCGGCATACAGATTGGCCCCCCATGCTGCAACGGGATTTTCACCCTTCTTCCTCATGTATGGCCGCGATCCTGACCCACCCGTTTGGGCGCAGCTGCAGATCCCCACGCCGCTGGGTAAAACTAAATTAATTGACCATGTTAAATTCAACCTTGCTAAATTGACTGAGGCACGGGATGCTGCCATGCTAAATTCAGAACAGCGTCAGAAAGCAAATGAGCGCCTCAGACTGGGTCGCGCGCACGTGCTGCAGTGGAAGCCGGGGGACAGGGCATGGCTGCACTGCCCCCAGGTACCACTCGCGACATCCTCTAAACTGGGGCGGCCGTGGAGGGGTCCTGTCGAGGTGGTCGAGGTTCTGCGGCCTCAGTGTGTTCGCATCAAATGGGGGAAGCGCCGGTGGTTTGTGCACCCCTCGAGACTTAAACCATTCGTTGCGGTGCGAGGCCCCACTCCACACACGCGTGGCCAAACATGTGGGGAGTCGGCCGACTCAAAGGGTCCGTCTCTGCTGCCCTCGCCTGACGTGTCGCCGGCTGTCCCGCCCACAGGTGCACCGGGATTGACGGGCTCGCACCCAACCACCGCTACGGGGGATGCCGAGGGTCTCGCGACGTCAAACGCGGACTCAATACGGAATGAACAGCTGCCACCGGGCGGTCCGCCATCCGGGGTTGCCCCGTGTGACGGGCCTGCAGCAAGGACGCGCGCAAAAATGCGCAGACTCTTATAATGCATTAAAAGGAGACTTATTTCTCTTGTGTATGGTTGCGGGGTGCTGCGTCGGTGGGGAGCTCCTGCCACATTGTGTTGCGTTGTGTTGCGTGTGTGCTAGGGTTTCCTGCTAAAACTGTATATACGTCGCTCTTACGGAATTCGTATTTATTCAGGGGGGGTGCGTCGGATTGTTCCCTTCGGGGTTTGTTGGTTTTTGTTGTTGTTCCCTTCACGTTATGGTTAAAAACGTTTTTTTGAGGCACACGCGGAGATCAAGGGGTTAATAAACCTTTATTGAAGTTGTTGCAGCCGGGACGGCTGCGAGCTGTACAGGGGGGGGTGATGTAGGGCTGTTACAGAGGGGCTGTTTGTGTAGGGCTGTTTGCATAGGATCTAACGGATAACAAACACAGTGGGCGGGGACTCCGCCAGTACACGGGGTGGTGCCCGCAACGACGTCCGCACCGGGCGGCGTGAGGGGGGGTTGTGATCCTCTGGGGGAGTATAAAAAGGGATGAGCCAGAGAGCTCGGGGTTGAGTCTTAGAGTAAATAGGGGAAGACGGAAGATCGACCAGATAGGCCCTGGACTCCCCTGGGACGCCGCCCTTATAAGGGCAGTGCAGGACGGAGCCAGTGGCGTGGTCCCGTGAACCAGAGTTAGTACTCTGGGACTCCGGGTACCGTAGCCCGACTGACCAGTGTCGGGCCAGACAGCCTCCCCTAGCCCGTTAGTGGAGGACTCGGGGTAGGTCAGGGATAGCTAGAGGTGTATCCCCAGTTATACGGGTGAGGGGGCCTGTTGTATATGTTGGGTTATGAAATTTGTTATGTTGTATGCGTGCGTGGGTGAAATTATTATGTTGTATATGTGGGTTATGAATATTCAGTGAAAATAATAATAATTTAATGAAATTTGGCCAAATGTGTAATTATCCGGAAATATGTTAATTATGTAATTATGCACATTTTAATTATGCCAATTCGAGAGGTAATCGTATTAATTATGCGAGTGGGTGTAATTATGATAATGCAAGTCGTTATGATAACCAGACCCCGCCTCGGTGACGAGGGTGGGTTATCGATCGGAATAAGGCAATTAATCGTATGCAGTTATGCAGGTGTGGTGTAAGTATGCAAGATTAACTTAGATTAACTCGGCATCGTTGTCTAGGTTCGTCTCATTCTCGCTTTAACATTCCCAGAGTGTTTATTCGTGGTTATATTTTTAGGTCCCCGGTTCACCCCGTTATCGCTTTAACATTTACTGAGTATGTATTAGTGTGTTTATTAAGGTCACCAAGTTCAGATCTCAACGCAGAAGCAGATCTTATGCATAGATTTCAGGAAAGAATCACACAACCACTTCTGTATTGATCAATTTATTACTAATTCAACCTTAACTATGATATAGTATGCGAACTCTCAATCCCGGAACGTCAACACGGCATCAATACGGTATCATCAACGATTGTCTGATTTCACTTTGACAACGGCACATGGATCCCGCATAACGCGATGGTTGTTAGTGAGAGAGAGAGTCGTTAAAACATGCAAATACTATGCTAAGAAAACCTTAACGTTAATGAATGATTATTCTCAATGTTGTTCATAACGCGATGGTTGTTAGTGAGAGAGAGAGTCGTTAAAATATGCAAATACTATGCTAAGAAAACCTTAACGTTAATGAATGATTATACTCAATATTGTTCACGCAGTACCGCACTCCTTATTGATCATACGCAACCCTTATCACGTTGTTAACACCTTGGGTCACGGGACAGTTGAATATTCTGTAGAGGATGCGAGTACGTGCGGCGATTATGACTGAAAGATACTTGAAAGATTATACGGCGATAAAAAAACACAATCAAAACAGTTATTATTCTTAAAGGCACCAATCTCAACAGATACATCGGCAGGTTATCTGACCACAGAACGGCTCGGAGTAAGGGCCTGCGACGGTGCTCCTTTTCCGAGGATCGTTATCTTATACCAAGTTTACTAATTGGGGACCAGATCACCTGATAAGGATCCGGTGGGCCACCACTCCCCACGTGAGCGTGGCTCGGCGGAAGGAGGTGCCAAGAATCAGTTCGTATTGATGGATCTGTTGGGAATTTATGCGATTAAGAGTACAGCCCACTAAATATTAAAGATAAAAATTACGAATACTCTTATAAACGACGGATGGCCATCACTCGGTCTCGTTGTGATGCCTTCCCAGCCACGGATGGCTTATGGGTTCGAGTGTGTTTGAGTGGTAAGAGTTGTCTTGAATAGTCAGTGTTCGGGGTCGATTCTTTATGTCAAACAGACGCCTGGTGGTCGTGTGGTGAGGGGGCGGTGCGCGTCATACGTATCAGTCGCTCCCCTGTCACCGTGGTGAGTTCGGATGGCTGTTGATACGCTGTCGCAGTTCGGAACCCGGTCGGTAGGTGGCGCCCACAACTCGCTCGCAGCGTGCAGCGCTGGATCGTCGCCAAACCGCGACGCTCACCACTCCGGCGGCAGCAGAGACCTCCGGCTCGGCAGAGGTTGACGAGCTGAAGATGGGTCGAGCCGACCCGCTGGTCGCAGCTCGCTCCTGAGTCGACCCTCCCGGTCGAGCTCGCTCCTGGGTCGACCCGCTGGTCGCCCTCGCTCCTGAGTCGACCCTCTGGTCGCACTCCTGAGTGGACCCGCTGGTCGCACTCCTGAGTGGACCCACTCTGGTCGCACTCGTTCCTGAGTCGACCCTCCCGTCGCACTCCCGAGTGGACCCGCTGGTCGCACTCGCTCCTGAGTCGACCCTCCCGTCGCACTGGTTTCCAATGCTCAGGATCCTTTACTTTATGCCGAAAAATCCCCCTGGATCCCGCCCACAAGGCGGGACTTCTTTCGATTTTTTTTTGTGTCAGGATCTGTCCGTAGGCAGGTGTGTCCATGTGTGTGTCCGTACGTCCGTATGTCCTTGTGTGCATCACCCACGGTATATTCCGTTGTCACACTCCCTCCATAAACCCACGAGCAAACAATCAGATGTTACAAATTGCCTCGAGGTCGTCTCTCTGTCTGGCCTTCTTCATGAACCCAAAACACAGACGTTACAAATGTCTCATAGGCGTCTTTGTTCGCACCACCTGGAGGGAGGGGCAACGCTCTCTCCGACCCGGCGCACAAAGAAATGGTTAAAAAGTTTTAAGTTAACATTTGTCCCTTACTATTTCACAGTTATGATTCTGTATGTAACCTAAAGTCTGTCGTTTCCCATCGTGGTGCTTGACTCAAGTGGAGGTGTTTCCCCGAGCGTATACACACTCCTATCCCGCGCTGCGGGGATACAAAGACGGCCGGGATCTCCCTTTCTCTCCGACCCTGGGTTTAACATCGTTTTTTTTTTATGTATTATATTCGACCTGGTGGTGATTCATCCCGTTATCCTGGCTTTTCATAAGTTTTACTTTAGTTTACGGTGAATAGCGTTAACATTGATGTTATGTAGATATTATGTATTGTGATGTCTTTAACTTAACTTGTTTGTCAGAGCTTTACTGACACGAAGTTGCATTTCATAGCCCCGCAGTCTTTGCCCCACCCTATCTCTGCTCGCCGTTGTTGTTGCCGTCCAGCTGGCCGTTGTTCAAGGCCTCATTAATTTCCGTCACTCCTGAGGTGAGGGCGGTTGAACCTTGGAGTCAGTTCTGGTTTTTGTCTGCCGCCGTGCTCTTAATTTCCTTCCCTCTTCAACCTTATATATGATATATTCGCTCCTGTCTGGGTGCGATTCAATTTTGACTTAGGAAGGTTCTGATTGTCATATGCTTCGGGTCGAGTTGCATAGAAAGTATTAAAGTATGGAAATAACATTTCATTTGACTTAATGATGGTGATGGTTCAGTAGGCGTAACTTGTGGCCTGGTTTAATTGGAGTGGGTGTGAATATCAATAACTTTAGCCTACCCTGTTGTTAAATTCCGACTTTAACGTTACTTTAATAGCAATACAGAATAATTGAGCTTTTTGTCTTAACTAGGCGAATGCGAACTTCTGGTGACCCCCGCAGGCTTGTTATTCAGCTGGGTCTTGCCCGCCTTGAGAGATATACAACACTCTTTTAAATCAGCTCCCTGTGGCCCTCCAACCTTCTGCTCTGGGAATGTTATTCTTAATTTCAGGTCCAAGGCCTTTTTGGGTTTATCTTTGTTTCCTCAGCTGCAGGAGAACAAGGCGTGCTTCTACCTCCCTTTCTGTGTGCACGTGTTCTAATTAGCTCGGAATCCCTAACACACAATCAGTGATGATTCCTGGCTTTCTGTGGTTATGACTTAGACAAAGGCGCCTCTGCTTCCTTTCACTGCCTTTGCCTTGAAGCAAGGTTGCAATTCTGTCATCCTAGCCCTCCTCTCGTTCATTACTTAACAACACCTGGTGTTTTGCAGTTTGGTGCGCTTTAGTGTGTTTCACTCATTAAAAAAAGTAAAAAGATAATATATAAAAATCATCAAATATTATTACTCTCAATTATGGAAGAAGGGTTAGGATACAACAGGCCGATACACCCCTCTAGTGCTGTACAACCATTGTGTAAATAAAAACGTGTGCCTTACAACGGTGTCCAAGCGTCTTCAAGGGTACTTCACTTACGCAGGATGAGCCTCACTAAACCTCAAGACTTTTTTTCAGGAGGGTCCTGTCAAGTTTGCTCGCAGTTGGTAACAAAGTTGCTGCTGTTTGTGATCCAAATTGAGCAATTTGCATTGCTTGTGTGGGTTCAGTTACAGGGAGAAAGCTGCAGAATCCTCCCAGAACAGGGGGCAGCACATTCCACACAGATAACGTGGCCCAACGTGGAAATCAAACCCAGGTCCCTTCTGCTGCTGAGGCATAGGTGCTCCAGCCCTGCCGCACTCACAAAAAATACAGACACTGCAAACCCCACGTGTACATTGCGCTATACTGTGGACAGATTTACTTTACATAATTGGTTTCTGAGTGAGACAGATAACGATGCGGCCATATTTCACAATTTAACCCTCCACCCACCGTAATAATTGCCTGTTTCCAGGCCAGCTGCCAAGTTGCCTTGTAATGCACAGAGACAGCGACCACTGGGAGGGGTGTCCAATTTCAAATGCGTTGAGCTGAGAGATGCGAGATGTGAGTGGCTCATCGCGCTCAATGCACTCTGAGATGCCTTCGACGTCAAGGGAGGCGGCTCTGTCGACCTCAAATCACTATCGGATATTTGATAGACATTGTGGATGGGTTGAAGCAGCCAAAGGGTCGCACACTCATCGCTCACCACTTACAGTTCAGATCTTGCTTCCCACCCTGGCTATTACTGCCGCTGCATTAACCACAAAGATACACACCCATTCCATTACAGTGGACAGTCATGATTTCCACCGATGTCATTTTAAATGCGTAGGCCATTATATCCAAGGGATCAATTAGAATACACATAGAAAGAAAAATGTCACTACAAATGATTCAGCTAAATTGACACAGCAACGCCACCCACTACTGTGAAACCACAACAGTCTGTGTGAGACACAGCTAAACCTATCTCAATGATAGCCTTGCCCCATGAGAATGACAGCACCAATATGAAGCACACTCACTGGCCATGTCGTTATTGCTGTTTGTATTAAGCTCGAATTAATCTGCCACACATTCCACCCACGGACGATGGGGAGATGGCAATGTCTACCGTAGCAGGAAGGTGGAACGATGTCGTGTTTGTCTCTTCACAGATCTGAGCAAGTGCAGCCCTCCTCCTCACTCGTCCAGGCCTTTGAAGCGAAGTCAGAGGTTGTGGAGAAGGAGACGAAGGAAGAGGTGAAGGAGATGGAGGATGAGGTAGAGACGGAGGAGAAATCAGAGGAAGAGAAGGCAAAGGAGGACGAGATTGTGATGGCGACAATGGAGGAGAGCACAGAGGGAGAGGATAAAGACAATACGGAGATGGAGAACAAGGAGACAACAAGGGATGAACAGATGGTCGTGGTGGAGGAGATGGAGACGATGGACAAAGCGGAAACAATGGTGGTGGAGGAGGAAGAGCAGAGGGTGGAGGAGATGGTGGTGCAGGAGGGTGAGGAGGAGAATATGGAGGAAGAGATGGTGCTAGTGGAGGAGGAGAAGATGGAGAAGAAGACGGAGGTGGCACAGGAAGAGAAGGAGGTAGAGGAGAAGATGGCGGTGGAGGATGAAGAAGAGGGGATGGAGGAGGATGAGACAGAGGAGAAGATGGAGGAGGTGCAGGTGGAGATGCACGAAAAGAAGAGGAAGCGAGGGGGCCTCGCTCGCATGGCGAGAGCGTTCACCTCACTCCTCCGCCACATGCTACTTTGTGGAGGCAGGTCCACCGCCCAATAGGGGTGGTGGTCGTGGATCGGTGCCAACCGTGACTGCTATCACCACACGACCCACGGTGCCACTGGGACCACAGCTGGGGAATGAAACTGAGCAGCAGATGACAGCACTGCAGCGGAGAATGACTGCTGCCAGGAGACCTCACATCACACACACACATGGGACTATTCCATTAGCATAGCCAGCCCCACACTGGGCCCCTTCCATGCTGGTTTTCATCCAGGCGGTCCTCATGCGATGACCTTGCCATGGTTTCCAGGACATGTAAGGGGCAGCTGACCCAGAATGAGACAGCTGGAGGGGTCTGATGCAGACAATGAACAAAACCTGCACGTGCCAAGACTTAAGGCCACCCGGTTAAGAATTAGGATCAATATTTTTGTTGTTGTTGTTACTATAAACTTTGTGAAATCAACTCATGAGGACACAACGTAATGTTGCATTGCTTGCGAGTGCTGCCTGGGTTGGTTTAATGTGCCTTGGCTCGTGTGTGCGGTGTCCCGGCTGTTTGTGCGGCGGGACAAGGATATAGATAGACGTTTTGGGAAATTATTCTTCTTCAGAGCACATATTGAGGTGATTCGCCTTCTTCACGATAAATCCACCCCTCATCTGCCCCACTGATCCACTGCTCCAATGCCCCACTGCTCCTTTGCTCCACTGCCTCATTGCTCCATTAATCCTCTGCTCTATTGCCCCACGTCTCCACTGTGCTCTGCTCCACTGTCCTGCTCCACTGCCAATCTGCTCCACTGCCCCTCTGCTCCACCATCTGCCACAGCAGTTGAAACAAGTGTAAAAATGGGTGTGCCACAATCGAGCGGCAAGTTGCGTTTGGTGGATTAAAGAGAAAGCAAATGCAGGACTGTGCCACTGCTCCACAATCCCAATTGCTTTGGAAAAATATTCAAAGAATGCTGCTGCTCACTAAACAGGTTGCTGCTTATGTCTTTAACGTGGGGGGTGTTTAGAGGTGGCCCATGTACCTTGTGGTCATAGCACTGAATTGGCACCACGGAGTACCTGGGATTGAATCCAGGCAGTCACCTGTGATCAATGCAGATTCTCAAGTCTAGCGAGTCAATGGTCTCAGCCCGGTCATCATTCACTGCACAACATCAACTATCACATGGCTGCAATGTGGTTCTCCATGTACTTAGGATAAATTCCAGCTGTAAGAAGTAAGAACATTGTTGTGACCAACGTTTCTCTTAAATAAAGAACAGGTGGGAAAGTCCTGCCCTTTACAATGTGGACCAGACAGCACTTGAAGGGTACTCAGAAGTAGCTACATGATATTAGTTTCAGTGTGCCATTCTCGAGCACAAGGCTTGCATCATCATCACCACCCATCAACATTGCCAGCCATCTAACACACCCACATACTCACCATAATACTCACACACCCACACTCACCATAATACTCACACACCCACACTCACCATGATACACACCCAAACTCGCACCATGATACACACCCCTACCATCCTACTCTCACACACGTCATGAAAGTCACACACGCACCATTACTCACACACAAACCTACAAACTCACAACGACAACAGCCGTAATTTGCAACTACATGATGGTGATATCACAACAACCCAGGTGCCATGGGTTGACTGCTGTGCAAGGCTATGTGCAGGAGGAGGTCACTGGACAGAGCCAGGTGTCATGGGTTGACTACTGTGCCAGGCTAGGTGCAGGAGGAGGTTATGGGACAGATACTGATGCTGTGGGTTGACTGCTGTGCGACAATCCCACTTGGGCGACAGCCAAGGCCAAAGGTCGGAGTGCAGCCAGTAAACTCCTGAACCTGCACCACCTAGAGAGAAGGGGACATGGAGACATGGGGAGAGAGAGGATGGAGACACGGGGAGAGAGAGGAGGGAGACACGGGGAGACAGAGGAGAAAGACACGGGGAGAGAGAGAGGAGGGAGACACGGGGAGAGAGAGGAGGGAGACACGGGGAGAGAGAGAGGATGGAGACACGGGGAGAGAGAGGAGGGAGACACGGGAGAGAGAGGAGGGAGACACGGGGAGAGAGAGGAGGGAGACACGGGGAGAGAGAGGAGGGAGACACGGGGAGAGAGAGGAGGGAGACACTGGGAGAGAGAGGAGGGAGACACGGGGAGAGAGAAGAGGGAGACACGGGGAGAGAGAGGAGGGAGACACGGGGAGAGAGAGGAGGGAGACACGGGGAGAGAGAGGATGGAGACACGGGGAGAGAGAGGAGGGAGACACGGGGAGAGAGAGGAGGGAGACACGGGGAGAGAGAGGAGGGAGACATGGGGAGAGAGAGGAGGGAGACACCGGGAGAGAGAGGAGTGAGACACCGGGAGAGAGAGGAGGGAGACAAAGGAGGCACCTGTGGGCCAGGTGCCTCCTTTGTCTCCCCCCCCACCACCGCCACTGCTGATGTGTCCACACCGCGCTTGGTTCTCACCTGCTTCTGGCTGAGTCGACGTAGAGGAGGCCCAGCCAGCGAGCCGCCACGAGCCACCGACGGTGGCCGTGAGCGGGAATCCAAATCAGCCTCTCGCCACCCACAATGCACAGCGCCGCCTCCACTCGCCCCGGCCTCAACGGAAGTAGCAGCTGGGGGGGGGGTGAGGGGGGTGAGGGAGGACATGGGGGGTGGCGCAGGGGGAGTTATGAGGTTGAGGGGTTATTCATAATAAAGGTTAATTTGGGTTAGTCTCCAACACACCGATGTGCTAAAGTAGAAACTAATTGGCACTTTTTGTTCACGTGACAAACTTTATTAATTGGCTGTATCGGTGTGGTGATGGGTTTTAAGACACTTTATATTCACACGATCTTACCGCAAAAAAAACCCTTTATTATGGGATTGGAGAAAGTTAGGGGTTCAAAGGGTTAGGGGGTTGGATTTAGAGGCATAGGGGTTTAGAGGGTGAGGGGTTTAGTGGGTGAAGGGTTTAGAGGGTGAGGGGTTTAAGGGTTAAGGGATTAAAAGGTTAGGGTGTTAAGGGTGAAGGGGATTTGAGGGTTATAGTTTTCGGAGTATAGGAGTTTCGAGGGTTAGGGGTATAGAGGCTTAGGTGTTTATAGGGTTAGGTTTTTAGGAATCTATGGGTCTGTGATTAACAATGAACCCTTTGGGAGACCCAACGATTAACACTGAACCCTATGGGAGACTCAGTGTGTAACATTGAATCCTATGGGAGCCCCAGTGATTAACAACGAAATCACGACGTTTCGGAGGCAACACAAGCTTCCGTCTTCAAGTGGCACCGTCAGCAAAATTACTGCTGTGACGGTGCCACCTGAAGACGGAAGCTTGTGTTGCCTCCGAAACGTCGTGATTTAATTTATTTTTATTTTATTTTGTAACCTACGTGACTTTACCGAAAAAAACAAAGAATATGGACCCTTGCAGTCACGAAAACTTCAAATCTATAATTAACAACGAACTCTATGGGAGTGAGTAACATTAACCCCAAGGGAGCCCCAGTGATTAACACTGAACCCTATGGGAGACCAAGTGATTAACATACTCTTAGTACTTTCGGTAAAGTCATGTAGGTAAAAATTTTAATTTCATTTTTTACCTACGTGACTTTACCGAAAGAACTAAAAGTATGAATCCTTGCAGTCACGAAAGCTTCGAATCTATAAGTGATTAACACTCAACTCTATGGGAGACCAAGTGATTAACACTCAACACCATGGGAGCCCCAGTGATTAACACTGAACCCTATGGAAGTCCCAGTTATTAACATTAACCCTAAGGGAGCCCCAATGATTAACACAGAACTCTATGGAAGCCCCAGTGATTAACACTGAACACTATGGGAGACCCAGTGATTAACACTCAACCCTATGGGAGCCCCAGTGATTACACCGAACCCTATGGGTGGCCCAGTGATTAACAATGAACCCTATGGGTGCCCCAGTGATTAACACTGAACCCGATGGGAGCCTCAGTGATTAACACTGAACCCTATGGGAGACCCAGTGATTAACACTGAATCCGATGGGAGCCTCAGTGATTAACACTGAACTCTATGGGAGACCCATTTATTAACACTCAACCCTATGGGAGACCCAGTGAGCAACACTGAACCCTATGGGAGTCCCAATGATTAACACTGAACTCTAAAACCACCCACTCCCGAGTTTAAGTGGGTGAGTGAGTGTGTGGGTGAGTAGGTGAATGAGTTTCTGATTGAGTGGTTAGGAAAGTGGGCGAGTAGGTGATTTATTCAATGAGTGGATGAGTGGGTAAATGAGTGGTGAGTGAGTAGCTGAATGAGTTTCTGAGTGGGTTAGTGGGTGAGTGAGTGGAGGATGAGTGAGCGAGTGAGTCTCCGAGTGAATGGGTGAGTGATTGAATTAGATAATGATTGACCGAGTTGCTGAATGAGTGAGTGACTGAAGGAATGAGTGGGGAAACGAGTGAATTGGTGAGGGAGTGGGTGAGTAAATAAGAAAGTGAGCGAGTAGATGAGTGAGTTTTTGAGCGAGTGGGTCAGTGATTGTAGGAGTTTCTAAGTGAGTGAATGAGTGATTTTCTGAGTGCATGAGTGAGCGAGTTAGTGAGTAAGTGTGGCTGATTGAGTAAATGAGTAGATAGGTTAGTGAGTGAGTGCGGATGAGTAAAGGAGTTTTTGAGTAGGTGATTTGGTGGTTGACTGAGTTTCTGAATCGGTTAGTGGGTTAGTGAGCTTCTTCGTGCGTCTGAGTGAGTCTGTGAGTGAATGGTTAAATGAATGGGTGAGTGAGTCAGTGAGTGAATGCTTGGATGAGTGAGTTTCTGAGTCAGTCTGTGAGTGAGTGGGTGAGCGAGTGGGTGAGCGAGTGGGTGAGCGAGTAGGTGAGCGAGTGGGTGAGCGAGTGGGTGAGCGAGTGGGTGAGTGAGTGGATGAGCGAGTGGATGAGTGAATGGATGAGTGAGTAGATAAGCAAGTGAGTCCACGAGTGAGAAAGTTGTTGAATGAGTGGGTGAGCGAGTGGGTGAGTAAATGGGTAGGTGAGTGGAGGAGTGATATTCTAAGTTGGTGGTTGAGGGAGTGGGTTCTTAAGTGAGTGGAAGAGTGGGTGAGTGTGTGTGTGGGTGGGTGATTTAGTATATGAGTGATTGATCGATTGTGGGTGAGTGAGTAGGTGAGTGAGTTTCTGAATGAGTGGCTAATAGACTGGGCGAGTAGGTGAGTGAGTGGGTGAGAGAGTCTCCAAGTGAGTGGGTGAGTGAGTGGGTTGTTGAATGAGTGAAGTGGTTGAGTGAGTGGATGAGTGAATGAATGAAATTATTGAGTGGTAGGTGGATGAATGAGTTTCGGAGTGAGTGGATGAGTGAGCGACTGAGTCTGTGAGTGAGTTGGTCAGTGAGTGGCTGAGCGAGTGGATGAATAAGTAGGTCAGCGAGTGGGTGCGGATAAGTGAAGTAGTTTTTAAGTAAGTGGGTCGGTAGTTGAGTGAGTTTATGAATAAGTTAGTGGGTGAGAGCTTCTAAGTGAGTCTGTGAGTGATTGAGTCTGTGAGCAAGTGAGTCTATGAGCGAGTCTATCAGAGAGGGAGTCTGTGAACGAGTAAGTAAGTGGGTGAATCTGTGCATGCATGGGTAAGTGGGCGAGTGAGTGCACGAGTGAGTGGGTGAATTCTTTTGTGAGTCAGTTTCTGAGCATGTGAGTGAGTGAGTTTACGAGTGATTCTGTGAGTGGATGCACGAGTGGGTGAGCAAATGGGTGGGTAAATGGGTGAGCGAGTTCTTGAGTGAGTTTCTGAGTGAGTGGCTGAGTAGGTGAGAGATTGGGTGAGCGAGTAAGCCTGTGAGTCGTTGAGTGGGTGGGTGCACAAGTGGATGAGTCTGTATGAGTCTATGGGTCTTTGTGTAAATATATTGTCCGTGTTTCGACAGGGTCTTTGTTTGAGTTAATTGGTTTCTGTGTGAGTCAATGGGTCTATGCGAGTCTATGGATCTATGTGCGAGTCTTTGGGTCTCTGTGTGGTGCACATAGCCTGGCATGTGAGTGGGGGGTACCGTACCCCTGTGCGTATGTGTAGTGGGGGCACCGCAACCCCGTATGTATGTGGGTGGGGTACCGTAACCCTGTTCAAGGGGATCTCCCCGCCCCCACCCCCGGGGCAGAGGGAGGATCATGAAGGTGGACCCGGAAGTGCTCGGCTTGGGAAACAAACCATCCTCCTCCTGCTTCTTGTTGTTGTGCTGGGGGGGATGGGTGTGGAGAGGGAGGAAGGGAGGAGGAAAAGAGGAAACTAAACTATTTAAATTTTTCCAGGTAATGCCCACCGTGCTACACAGCTCTTCTTCAGACGGGAAAATGCCACAAATGATAGGTCAACGAAGTGGCCTATCATCACGTCGACATTTATAGAAACCAAACACTCTGAACGCGACCACGGGGAGAGAGAGACATGCAAACTCGAAATATATAGCAGATGTGAGGGTAGGGATCAAACCCACGATCTCCTGTATAACAGGCGAGGTAGTTACGGGAGAAAGGAGAGGGATAAAGAGTTCCATAATTCTTTAGAAGTAACCACTCGGCCACGCCGAGAGGGATAGAGGCAGGGAAGTAGAGGGTTGGGGGAGAGTGAGGGGAGGGCAGGGAGAGGGAGGAAGAGTGGGTAAAGGGAGGGGGGGGGAAATAAGTCAAGCTCACAGTATTGCTTGCACTCACCATGATACAATCACCATCAAACTCACACTGTCACATACCATCACTCACATACTCACCATGATACTCACACACCCACACACACTCACCCTCATAAACACACCCCTACCATCCAACTCACACGCACACGACATGATAGTCACACACTCAATCACCATTACTCACACACAAGCCCACAAACTCACAACGACAATGGCCGCAATTCGCCACTACGTGGCGGTAATGTCATCACAACAAACCAGGTGCCATGGGTTTACTTACGTGCCATGCTAGTTGCAGGATGAGGAGGTCATGGGACAGACCCAGGTGCCATGGGTTTACTGCTGTGCCAGGCTAGGTGCCGCAGGAGGTCACAGGACAGATCTGGGTGCCACAGGTTGACTGCTGTTCCAGGCTAGGTATAGGAGGAGGTCACGGGACAGATCCTGATACTATGGGTTGACTGCTGTTAGATAATCCCACTCGGGTGACAGCCAAGGTCAAAGGTCAGAGTGCAGCCAGTCAACTCCTGACCCCTGAACCTGGACCATCCAGAAAGAAGAGGGGGGATGGAGACACGGGGAGAGCGAGCAGAGGTAGGAGGAGAGTGTGTGGAGGAAGCGAGAGCTCCTATAGAGATGCAGGAGGTAAAGATGGCCCAGAATCAATGACGACCGCAAGGTATGCTGGGAGGCAAGGTCATGTGACCACAGGGGCGGCAGTGCTGGCTGGAGCAATCGTTGTTGGAGCCGCATGGGCAGAGGACACGGAACGCATCCTTCATCCCAGCACCTGCACCAACCAATCACCACCACAACTAAAACCAAAACAACCATAAATAACCGCAACGATAATCATACCTCCAATTAGCACGGTCGGCTGGGTAGGGTGCAATTGAAGTTCAAAATACAACTACCATAACAACCATCGTAACCACCTACACCACAACTATGACCACTACAACCTACACAATTATAACAAATATAACCAAACACCACAGCCGCACATATAACCACAAATTACACAACCACAATTATAATCACAACCTAAACCACCACAAGCACCACAACCAGAGCCACAACTACCATAACAACCAACATAACCACCTACACCACAACTGCAACCTCCACCACCACTACAACCACCGATACAACCAAAACTAAAGCCATGATCATAACCACAACCACCACCATAACCACCACCACCATAACCACCACAACCACCACCACAACCACCACCACCACCATAACCACCACCATAACCACCACCATAACCACCACCACCATAACCACCACAACCACCACCACAACCAGCACCACCACAACCACCACCACAACCACCACCATAACCACCACCATAACCACCACCACAACCACCACCATAACCACCACCATAGCCACCACCATAACCAAACAACAAAAACGTTGACACAGATACTACACAACCACTGCATGAAGGGTCGTTATCCCTCTGTGGGTGAGTGGCTGAGTGAGTGGCTGAGTGAGTGGCTGAGTGAGTGGCTGAGTGGGTGAGTGAGTGGGTGAGTGAGTGACTGAGTGAGTGGCTGAGTGAGTGGCTGAGTGGGTGAGTGGGTGGGTGAGTGGCTGAGTGGGTGGTTGAGTTGGCTGAGTGATTGGCTGAGTGGGTGAGTGGCTGAGTAGGTGAGTTAATGAGTGGCTGAGTGTGAAATGGACTCGAACCTGCACCTCTGCATTGCAAGCCCAGTGAGCTCACGCCCCGCGTGTGTATCGGGGTAAAGTGCGGGCACGCCCAGCGTGGAAGAGTAGACCAAACACTCCACATCGCGGCCTCTAGTCGAGGCCATTTCTGCCACGACAACAAATCCGCCCCTCCAGAGACACAAACAACTAAATGTAACTCATCCCATCAGCCACAATCTGGCAGTGCCTCTCCTCATCATCATCAGCAGCAGCAGGGCCGTGAACTCAGCAGGCGCCTCCTCTGCCCCCCCCCCACCACCGCCACTGCTGCTGCTGCTGCGTCCACAGCGTGCAAGGTGCTCGCCTTGTTCGGGCTGAGTCGACCTAGAGGAGGCCCAGCCAGCGAGCCGCCGGCGGTGGCCGCGAGCGGGAATCCAAACCGTCCGCTCGCCACCCACAATGCACAGCGCCGCCTCCACTCGCCCCGGCCTCAGCGGAAGTAGCAGCGGGGGGAGGGGCGGGGCGAGGGGGGTGAAGGGGCGGGGCGAGGGGTTGGGCATGGGGGGGAGGGGCTCCGGTGGGGGGAGGAGCTCCGCTGAGGGGGAGGGGCTCCGGTGGGGGGAGGAGCTCCGGTGGGTGGGAGGGGCTTAGGTCTGCGACGTCATAGTGGGCGTGGTCACTTGGTACCGCCCCCTCGTGTCTCCCTCAGGCAGTTTGTCCGTTAGAGAGTCGGGGGAGCATCTGGCGAAGGTGAGAAATGGTGTGAGTCTGTGTGTGTGTGAGTCTGTGTGTGTGTGAGTCTGTGTGTGTGTGAGTCTGTGTGTGTGTGAGTCTGTGTGTGTGTGAGTCTGTGTGTGTGTGTGTGTCTGTGTGTGTGTGAGTCTGTGTGTGTGTGAGTCTGTGTGTGTGTGAATCTGTGTGTGTGTGTGAGTCTGTGTGTGTGTGAGTCTGTGTGTGTGTGTGAGTCTGTGTGTGTGTGAGTCTGTGTGTGTGTGAGTCTGTGTGTGTGTGAGCCTGTGTGTGTGTGAGTCTGTGTGTGAGTCTGTGTGTGTGTGTGAGTCTGTGTGTGTGTGAGTCTGTGTGTGTGTGAGTCTGCGTGTGTGTGAGTCTGCGTGTGTGTGAGTCTGCGTGTGTGTGAGTCTGCGTGTGTGTGAGTCTGTGTGAGTGTGAGTCTGTGTGTGTGTGAGTCTGTGTGTGTGAGTCTGTGTGTGTGAGTCTGTGTGTGTGTGAGTCTGTGTGTGTGTGAGTCTGTGTGTGTGTAAACACAAAGGCGGCCGGGCGTGGTGCTGGCCACCCACCCCCTCGTGTGCCGTTCTGCCCTTCATAGGTACTGCTGGCTAACAGCACTTGCCCCAACAGTCTATTTCAGCTATAAGGGGGATCTTTATCTTTGTTGTTAGTGGTGGTGGTGTTGTTGGTGTTGATGGTGGTGGTATTGGTGGTGTTGATGGTGGTGGTATTGGTGGAGTTGGTGGTGTTGTTGGTGGTGGTCTTGGTGGTGTTGTTTGTGATGGTGGTGTTGTTGGTGGTTGTGGTGGTCGTGTTGGTGTGTTTGTGATGGTGTTGGTGGTGGTGTTGGTGGTGGTGTTGGTGATGTTGATGGTGGTGTTGATGGTGGTGTTGTTGATTGTGGTGTTGGTGGTTGTTGTGTTGGTGGTCTTGGTGGTGGTGTTGGTGTTGGTGGTGTTGATGGTGGTGGTATTGTTGGTGTTCGTGGTGTTGATGGTGGTGTTGTTGATTGTGGTGTTATTGGTGGTCGTGTTGGTGGTCTTGGTGGTGGTGTTGGTTGTGGTGATGTTAGTGGTGTTGATGGAGGTGATGTTGATGGGGGTGGTATTGGTGATGTTTTTGGTTATGGTGTTGATGGTGGTGATAGTCTTGTTGGTGGTGGTGGTGGTGGTGTTGGTGGTATTGTTGGTGATGGTGGTGTTGTTGATTGTACGATCCATCCTGGGTTTAACCAGGCTGGATTGTGTGAGGGGCTCACAAATGCTTGAAAGATCTGGAGACATTCCCACCAGTAAGTTCGTCCGGCAGGCAAGGCTGCATTGGCTGGGTCTTGTAGACCGCATACCCAAGCAGTTTATTTTGGTTGCATAAAGGGGGCTAAACGGGCACGACATGGGCTGTCAAAATATGGACTGATGCTGTATGGGAGGATGTGGAGCTGAGTGGACTTGCAGAAGACTGGTATCAGTGGTGTGGATAGCATCCTTCACGAGGAAGCTCGTGAAGGATCCTACCGGGCAGTAGGAGGCAGTCGCCTTCCAACAACAACTGAGGACAGAGGAGTGACGCTCACAACGAGTAGCGGATAAAATTCAACAAGTTGGCACAGTTGGGGATACAGCTGGTGTATCTACCAGTCATCTCAGCCAACCTTTGGAACCTGGGTCTATCCCGTGACGTCTTGTCAGCCTTCGACACTTCACGTGGACTAAAAGTGCACCTGGCCCGGCACAGGTGCCGTGGTGTCATCACCCCTACTTAGTGGCGAATGTCGGTTGTTGTTGTTTTTGTATTTCGTGTTGTGAGTGGTGATGATGTGAGTCTGTGTTGACAATGTGGGTTCATGGTGAGGATGTAAGCCCGCGTTGTGACTCATGTTGAGATCTGGGAGCCCTCACGCCCTCTCGACTCTTTGTGATCCTCGCCTTCGTCTCCTGCTCCGCACGCAGAGACCCGGACTGTGCGAGAGACGCTGTGAGATCTTTGCACCCTGCTCTGCAAGTTGCTACCATGGAGGTACGTGTGGCTCTTCGACTCGTGTGGTGAAGTATTGATGGACGTGTGCTCTCCACTCTGCGTGAGGCTACCTGTCGCCTATCCATATACCTGAGTGTACATCTACTTGCCTGCCTGAGTGTGTGTGCATCTATCAGAGTATCTCCCCCGAGATCCTGTCTGTGTACCTGCCTGTCTACACGTGAATAATCTACAGTACTTTTATTATCCACTACTGGATGAAGGCCTCCTTCCCTGAGTTCCTGCTACCCCTCATGATCCTGCAATGGCATAATCCACCAAGCACCGATTTTGTCGCTCCATCTTTCTGGAAGCTGTCCTCTCAAACGTGCTCCGATACTTGGCTGCAGCTCCGTTATTCTTCTTGACCATCGGCCATCGTTGTTCCTCCTGGCCGTGGCATGTCCTGGCCCAGCCCCACTTCTCTTATCAGTTTGAAGGATGCCACACGTGTCTCATTGTAAATCCAAGTGTGACATCAGATATTGACCAAATATCCCAACGCTGAGAACTGACACAACATCTTGGCAGGACCCTCCTGATTGTGGAGCCCGGGATCTCAGAGATCCTGGCTCAGTGCTCGCCTCCTGCGCTTTCCCCAACATCTTGCTAAAGTTTACGTGGTGGACCTTTGTCTTTGTGTGTGTGTAGATGAGCCGAGGTGGAGAGGCGAGGAGTAAGGGCGAATCTTGCACCACGTGGAGTGCGCTGTCCTCAGAGGGCAACGCCTCCATCTGCAGCAAATCACCGCAAGGTAAGGACAGTAATGAGGGACGTCACAGAGGGCCATGGTGAATGGTGGAACATCACAATGGCCATGATGCATGGTGGATGTCACAGTGACCGTGATGCATTGGAGATTTCATAGCGGCCATGTTGCATGGTGGATGTCACAGTGACCGTGATGCATTGGAGATTTCATAGCGGCCATGATGCATGGTGGATGTCACAGTGGCCGTGATGCATTGGAGATTTCATAGCGGCCATGTTGCATGGTGGATGTCACAGTGGCCGTGATGCATTGGAGATTTCATAGCGGCCATGCTGCATGGTGGATGTCACAGTGACCGTGATGCATTGGAGATTTCATAGCGGCCATGCTGCATGGTGGATGTCACAGTGACCGTGATGCATTGGAGATTTCATATCGGCCATGTTGCATGGTGGATGTCACAGTGACCGTGATGCATTGGAGATTTCATAGCGGCCATGTTACATGGTGCATGTCACAGTGACCGTGATGCATTGGAGATTTCATAGCGGCCATGTTACATGGTGCATGTCACAGTGACCGTGATGCATTGGAGATTTCATAGCGGCCATGTTACATGGTGGATGTCACAGTGGCCGTGATGCATTGGAGATTTCATAGCGGCCATGATGCATGGTGCATGTCACAGTGGCCGTGATGCATTGGAGATGTCATAGCGGCCATGTTACATGGTGGATGTCACAGTGACCGTGATGCATTGGAGATTTCATAGCGGCCATGATACATGGTGGATGTCACAGTGGTCGTGATGCATTGGAGATTTCATAGTGGCCATGTTGCATGGTGGATGTCACAGTGGTCGTGATGCATTGGAGATTTCATAGCGGCCATGTTACATGGTGCATGTCACAGTGACCGTGATGCATTGGAGATTTCATAGCGGCCATGTTACATGGTGGATGTCACAGTGGCCGTGATGCATTGGAGATTTCATAGCGGCCATGATGCATGGTGAATGTCACAGTGGCCGTGATGCATTGGAGATGTCATAGCGGCCATGTTACATTGTGGATGTCACAGTGACCGTGATGCATTGGAGATTTCATAGCGGCCATGTTGCATGGTGGATGTCACAGTGGCCGTGATGCATTGGAGATTTCATAGCGGCCATGTTGCATGGTGGATGTCAGTGGCCGTGATGCATTGGAGATTTCATAGCGGCCATGATGCATGGGTGATATCTAGGTAGCCATGTTGCATGGGGGACTTCATGTTGGCAGTGTTGCATGCGGAACTTAATGGTAGCCATGTTGCATGGGGGACTGCATCATGGTGGCCATGTTGCATGGGGGTGATTATGTGTGCTCTGGCCTCAGCACATCCCACGCTTTCAGATGCACTTCCGATATTAGGAAGCCACTGGAGCTATACACTTTTAAATCATCTAGATTGAAAACTACTTTCTTTAGAACTTTTCATGTTTAGAATAATTTTCCTTCCCCCGCGTATCCATTTGGCACCATTGCCTACGTACGGTGCAAAAGAAGTTCAACATACATACAGACATAACTGGTATTGGCCAAAACATCCCAATCCTGTAATATTTTCCTACAAATTGCTCAAGTTTGCGATCACACAGATGTTGTTATTCTCATGTCTGCAGAAATCCTGGCTCTCTTTGGCCCTCACTTGACCAACCGTGAGAAGCTAGAACTCGCAGCCATGCAGGAAGTGTGGTACTTTGCACTTTTCAACAAATCTCAGGGATTCAACAATGATGGATACGACGACTACGAACGAAATTACATTCTGGTGAGGCTCGCAACAAAACACCAGCTGTGGGGGCAGTCACAGGGCCCATCGGTAGCGTGGTTTGTGGCTTCTTGTTATTGCACCTGAAGTACCAACCAGGGCTATCACACACACCAATGTACTTCAGAATCAGAATTTTTTATTGCGAGTAAATCCCATTGAGCTAAGAAGCTCTATTTTGAAGGGTGACTGAGCCAGCAGACATCAGAACATTCCACAATGACAGATTTAAAAAAACGTAATCATTACAGAAAATATATTCGAAAATTACATTCTCACTTAAATCTTGACTTAAAGCTTTCGTGACTGCAGGAATTAATATTTTTTGGGTCTTTCGGTAAAGTCACGTAGATAGGTTCAAAGAAAATAACAAAAAACTAAAACTACAACGTTTCAATCGCAACAAAATCGGTCGACTTCAGGAAAAGGGGGGTTTGCTTCCAAAGGCAAACTGTTTATTAGGGTTTGAAATGGGCATTGCCCAAATGTCAGCAGCCAATATTAATGCAAGTGGTGGACAGCAAACCCGACAGTTTCAGATCTGCCTGATGTTCGTGAACATAAGTCAAATCCGAAACTAGGTAGGATCTGAAACACTGTAGGACCAATACCTCAGCCGTGGCTGATCATTGTTTTAATGCGGTGGGCTCACATGAAATGTATTTCTCTAAGACGAAGGTACTTTGCAAGCCCACTGGCTATCAACAAAGATTCATTCATGAAGCCATCCATTTTAATCGACACAGACACAATTTAAACCGAGAAGATGGGTGCAAACTGAGTAATCATTGGAAGGACATTATCAACCAGTTTAAGTCATAACTGGCTGTGATCTTCCCATCCTACCACCTTCTGATGATAGTTGTGCTTTTTGCCCATTTCAAACTTGCGCTTTCACACTAACACAGCCACTTTGAGTGCCGACCCCTCGGTTGTGGCTCTGCAATATCCCATTAACATACTAAACTGTCATTAACATGATCATTTTCACCCGGCAACCCGTGATTGTTTTTTGTTATTTTCTTTCAATCTATGTACGTGACTTTACCGAAAGATCTTCTTGGTTCTTTCGGTAAAGTCACGTAGAAGGGAAATAATAAAATAATAAAAATAAAACATAATAAAATAATTCTCACGACGTTTCGGCCACAACGCAAACAGCCGTTCTCAGGTGAAGAACAGGTCTGTCAGAAAGACAGCGTCTGAATGAAACACCACCAGGCTTGGCAGCGTATATTTAATCTGGGTTGGAGGGGGAAGAGCGCCTTGACAAAGGAATTTGCATATTCCAAAGAATATACATTCTCGCTTCTTAAACTTTGTGATTTTAATTATATTCACTTTGCACGATTGTACCTTTTGTGCAGTTCCGGCATGAGCACCTCCGCTATCGCTATGAGGTGCTGAAGAAGATTGGAGAAGGAGGTCAAGGCCAGGTGATCCAGTGCCTTGATCACAAAAGGAACATCCTGGTGGCCATCAAGATCCTGGTGTCACCATCGAGGTAAGACTTCAGAGCCGCACCGTCACGAGGCCGATATTGTTGTTAAGTCCGTTGCCATGGGCAGCCGTGCGATGCAGCGGTGACACTCGTACATCAAAGCGAGAAGGGGGGCCTGGGTTCGACTCCTGATTCGGGTGCTCTGCTGTATGGAGTTTGCATGTTCTACCCCTGTTCTGCATCAGTTCCTTCTGGGTTCTCAGATTTTTCCTTCCTAAAGCTTAAAATACACACACACAGTGTAAACTAATATTGGGGCAAAACATCCCATTGCTGAAAGATTACCTGCACATTACGGGAATTCCTCATTTAATGCTGTAGATACATTCCTGAAAAGTTCCGCGTTCAGCAAAAAAGTATTGAGCGAAAGTAATTTCCCCATAAATAATGTAATAATAATGTTTGGCGAGATACAATGCACTCATACACCTTGAGATGACGAGACAAATAACTGAGGGTATGCCGTCACGTTACTTTATCATTGCGAGTAATGTATCATTGCAGCTCAAGAAAGTAGTTTGTTGTCGACTACTCACAGATCGTGTTATAACGGGCGGGTTCCGTGCTTTAACAGGCGTGTTCTACGTTATGAGAAGCGTTCCGTGTTGCAATGGGCGCGTTCGTGTTATTACGGGCACATTCCGCGTTATGCGAAAAGTGTGCCCGAATGGAAGAGGCATATTGAAGTGAGAATGCGTTGTGTTAACATGCGTTTGCATTTAGATTTCTCAAATGACCAATCCGATTTGAATGGTTCTTCACTTCCAAATCCTATTGGGTGCCCTACGTCGGCTCCTGCTCCCTCTGTGGGAGCTCCTCACCAATGATAGTCGAGTGTGCTACTGGAACACCCTGGTGCTGTTAGACCTGGTGAATTCATATTGAATTATTTTATTGTGAGTAGAATTTGGCTCTGGATATCCCTAAAGAAAATGTAGGTTCTTCATTTGTGGACTTCCTCTGTGCAGCTCCAAGCAAGAAACATACCAGAAGATGGAGCTCCAGATAGCTCTGGAACTTCAGGACGAGGGCAGTGATGAAGATTTCAACGTCATCAAAGTCCTGAACATATTTCATTTCAGAGGACACTACTGTATCGTCATGGAGCTGTTGAAGTATGTACTGCATGCCCCCCCCCCCCTCCGCCAATAACGTGGTTAACTAACTTAACAAACTTTCGTTATTTTTTAGAAGCGACCAGACCACAAATAAAAGCTTAACAAAGTAGCATTTTTGTTCCTGGTTATTTCGGTAAAGTCACGTAGACAGACTCTGTCTCCCCGACGGACCTGTTCTTCACCTGAGGACGGCTGCTTGCGTTGTGGCCGAAACGTCGTGAGAATTATTTTATTATGTTTTATTTTTATTATTTTATTATTTCCATTCTACGTGACTTTACCGAAAGAACCAAGAAGATGAATCCCTGCAGTCACAAAAGCTTTAAATCGAAAAGTAGCATTTTGATTATAAATGTGGAGGAGAAAACGAGTGGACCCACAGAAAAATCCACGTACCCACGGGGAGAACATGCAAACTCCAAATGTACAGGCATCACGGTCGGGATCAAACCTAGGACCTCCTCCATACCAGGCGGGGGAGATGTCATCTCGCCACCGCGGCAAGCTGTTAATTCTTAATTTTGGAGCTTTCGTGACTGCAGGAATTACTCTTTGGTTCTTTCGGTAAAGCCACATATAAAGATAAAATAATAAATTAAATAACAGCATACGACGTTTCGATTGCAACACAAGCAATCATCATCAGGTATAAATGAAATAGCAACTAAAATCGAACCAGAAAACTAGACAGACATATGTATCTTGGTGATATCTGTCTGCTTATATGTCTGTCTATAGTTTTCTGGTTAGATTTTTGTTGCTATTTCATTTCATTTATACCTGATGATGATTGCTTGTGTTGCAATCGAAACGTCGTATGCTATTATTTAATTTATTATTTTATCTTTATACGTGACTTTACCGAAAGAACCAAAGAGTAAGCTGTTAATGTTGAGATGCCCACGCCACCACCCCTGCATTGTAATCCTGTGGAGCTGCCATGTGCCACGGGTGCATTGGAGGCCACTTGTCTTTTCTCCATTAGCCCTGCCACTTTCACCAACCCACGCATCCACTCAATCAGCAGGGTGGCTGCATGGCAGTGGTGATGCTTGTGCCTCTCGGCGAAAATCCCGAGCTTCTGTTCTGTGTGGAGTTTTTATCTTCTCCCAATGGATAACCCTCGACCACCCGGCAACAAAGCCAATAAAATCAAGTTGTCAAGTGGGCAGATATGCCAACTGATTTGGTTTATGGGCAAATTGACTACCTCAACCCACACTATAACTCTTAATATTGGCACATGAACGTACAATATGAACATGATTATCGTTATCAGAATCAGTGCAGCATTGTAGCGGATGGTACTGATGCTGTGTTTTTGTTGCTGCTTCTGCCTCTCTCACAGGGAGAGCCTTCATGAAGTGATTAGAAATGCGGGGCTCCGGCGGCTGGACATGGCGATGGTGAAAACCTACACCAGGGGCATCCTCAAGTTCTTGCGCCACATCAATTCCAGGAAAATCGTCCACGCGGACATCAAGCCTGTGAGTGGACACAGCGTTCAGCTTTCACTTTGGTGCAGAGGTGTATCTTTATTGGGGACTTGTTCCACAGAGAAAACCGGCCATGTTGGTCACAGGGTCGATATGTTAGCTCTGCCCATCTCACTGGAAGGAGGCAGGGCCATGCTCCTCTGGTGAATGTGATCTGGTATGAATTAAACTATCGTGTAGAGTCGTGTCGCTCTTGGGGACTCACCAGAGAGAAAACCGGCAACGTTGATCAGAGTTGCCCCAAACCCTGGGAGACACGAAACGGAGTCAAACAGAACTTTTTTTTAAAACGTGCGAAATGTGCATTTTGGCCTGACAACTGCTCGTTATCGAATTCCAATCTGCAAATTGAAAACGTCCAAAGACAAAGGTGCAGTGGAAAGCGTCACGGAATCCGTGCACTCTCTTGTGCGTGGCTTTTTGTCTGTAACTCGTTAACGGGCACTCATCCAGCTGTGAGCTCCATGCAGCTCTCCTGTTGGAGCAACGGCAATCGGTTGTCAATAGAGCCACCCCCCTTTAATCTGATGGTGCCTGAGAGTGCTTTGAACGTGACACGCCTCTACTCACATCTACAATTTCGACGCATCTTCTTGGTTCGTTCGGTAAAGTCACGTAGAAGGGAAGTAATAAAATAATAAAAATAAAACATAATAAAACAATTCTCACGACGTTTCGGCCACAACGCAAGCAGCCGTCCTGAGGTGAAAACCAGGTCACCTGAGGACGGCTGCTTGCGTTGTGGCCGAAACGTCATAAGAATTGTTTTATTGTTTAATTTTTATTATTTTATTACTTCCCTTCTACGTGATGACTTTACCGAAAGAACCAAGAAGATGAATCCCTGCAGTCACGAAAGCTTTAAATCGAAATTTAATTTTGACACATTTGAAAGGGGCACCGCCCAGTGACAGCTGTCATAAAACAGCGAATATTGCTCTTGACTGACGCTTGTCGACAGCGCTATGCCTCATCTAGTACCCCTGTTTAGCGTGTGTCGTGGTATGTGATTGATCCACTGCTGGCTGAATGATATCGGCATAACCTCTGAGTTTGAATTCATTCTACCCCTCCTCCAGGAAAATGTTCTCGTCAAAGACACCGTGACTGGCACCGTGAGGATCACGGACTTTGGCACGAGCTTTTTCGTGGAAAGTCAACGTGAGTGACCTCACCTGGGTGTGTGAGTGTCTGCGTGTGGGTGTCTGTATGGCTGTCTTTATGCATGGGTCTCTCTGTGTCCGTGTGAGTGTCCATATGTCAGTGTCTGTCTGAGTGTGTCTGTGTGTGAGTATCTGAGTGCCTGTACATGTGACTGTTTATGTGCATGACGATATGCTGTTTAAGACACAGTGTGTAAACACGCACATATGTTTGTTGTCCTTGTGATTTTTGTACAGCTATGAATGTTGGTGGCACCCTAGAATACTTGGCTCCGGAGCTGTTGCTGGGCTATAGCTTGACATGTGGAGTGGATATGTGGGCGCTGGGCTGCACGGTGGCTGAGTTGGCGACGGGCAGGGAATTATTCCGGTCCAACAGCCACGAAGATCACCTCCCGCGCTGCATAGAGGTATTTCCCACACGGCGTCTGTCCGCTCGTGATCCCCCTCTCTCTCCTTGGAGTCGTGGGCTATGGGGTGGCAGGAGGGAGGGTGGCCACTTGGTGATCTGTGAATAACGGCCGTCGTATGTTGCCTGTACACGTGTGTGTTTTGTATGTGTGGGGGAGTGGTAGTGTAGCAGTCAGCCTGCTGTGCTAGAAACTGAGTTTGATTCCAGCTCATGGGCAACACCAGTGACGATTGTCTGAACTGGTCCTGGGCCTCCTCTAGTTCGAGTCAGCCTCAAATGAGTACCTGGTGGAGTGTGTAAAGTACCTGGGTTAATTCTAGATTTGAAGCTTTCGTGACTGCAAGGATTCACATTCTTAGGTTTTTTCGGTAATCACGTAGGTAAAAAATAAAAAAATAATGAAAGTAAAAATAAAATAAAAATCACGACGTTTCGGAGGCAACACAAGCTTCCGTCTTCAGGTGGAACATTCACAGCACGATAGCTGTATCAAGTGAGAGAAATTCCAAGAAACAGTCCTTGTATATATACTGGTTGAGGGTGGGAGGAGCCAAGGTAGTCCCTGAATATTATTTTTGTGAGGTTCGGTGCGGCTGAAGCACGCTGTTAGGAATGAGCCTTTGTTGTGTAAACTAGGTGCGGATGATGTAAAGGTGCGTGTTAAAGGGACTGAGCCTTTTTGTTATGTAGAGATGATGCGGCTGAAATCAGCCGCCACTCCTGTCTCTCTGTGCCACAGTGCTGGCCCTCAACAAACGCTGCTAATTTTGCTACTCGATCTAACAGCACTTGTCCCGACAGTGTGCCGAAGCTATACGGGTGACCTTTGTCTTCATGTCAACCATGTGCAGATTCTGGGGATGCCTCCAAGGTACATGGTGAATGGAGCACCCGACAGAACGCAGTTCTTTGGTGAGTTGAAGCGTGGGGTGAATGACAGACCGGATTCAGTTTTAGGGTGTGGCCTCAGGCTGTTGTTATTTAGTTTTGGAGGGGGCGTCTTTGTTTTTTACATTACTTGGGTATGTGGGTGGGTAAATGGGTGTGTGGGCAAGTGGATGGGTATGTGGGTGAGTAGGCGAGTAGGTTGGTGGGTAATTGGGCGAATGGGTGAGTGGTTGGGTGAGTGGGTCAGCGAGAGGGTGGGTGGGTGGGTAGATGAGTGGGTGGGTGAGTGGGTAGGTGGATAGGTGAGTGAGCGATTGGGTAGGTGGAAGAGTGTATGGGTGGGTAGGTGGATGAGTGGGTTGATGAATCGGTCAGTAAGTGGGTAGATGGGCGATGTGGTGGTTGGTGACTTCGTCTCTTCCGCTGTGCATGGATCCTGCAGACCATCGGGGGAAGATGTTCTGCCCAGGCAAGAAAAGGGTTCCGGAGAGCTTCCCACTTCACAGGGTGCTCAAAAGCGATGACCCGGAGTTTGTCGAATTCATCAGCTCCTGTTTGCGGTAAGAACCACCCACCACTCCCACCCCCTCCCCACGAGGATTCCCCCCTCCAATTGATTGGCGACCGCTCTCCACCGATCACCAGGAAGATGTGGAGCTGAGTGGACCTGCCAATAAGCGGTACCACTGGCCCTCTGTGGAGTTAGCCCTCTGTAGAGGAGTGGGAGGTCTGTCCAAGCCGCTGCTGGGCATCAGAGGACTGCCACTGCTACTGTGGCTTCCGCTGCTGCTGTGCATTCCTGGACCTCGTGGGAGAAGGGAAGGAACATCAAAGCTCTCACCATGCCTCTCTCACCACGTGGCCGCGTGTGTCCCCCGTGCATCTCTCAACAGATGGGATCCGAATTGTCGTATGACGCCAGTGCAGGCGCTGGCTCATAACTGGCTCCGGACTGCGGCCACCAGCACCACCACGGCCAGCAAAGCCACCACCACCACCGCTGCTGCTCCTGGCAGTGTGAAGCACTCTGGAGCTGCTGAGCGACGGTAAGCCACCATCTGCTTGTCCAGTGGTCATGGCAGTCTATAGGGGGGTGCGGGGCCTGGAGCAAGTTACACCGTGTGGGCTTACGAATCGTGGAGAAATCCTCCTCTTTCGGTCTTAAATAGAGTGATAAATGTGATGTCATCACTTGTGAGCCAATCTGGAGCGATAGCCTACGTGTTAAACGGAAGTATTACGCCTGACACCGTGACATCGAACCGCAGGGCCCCCCAAAGCGCGGGGCCCGGGGTGGTCACCCCCTGTACACCGTACCTGGGGGACGACTCTGCTCCTGTTTGTGTGTGTGTTTAATATCTAGTTATCTTCATTGCTACTACTTCTACGCTTATTTAGCCAGCAATAGCCTCACTCAGTCTCAATACTTTTTTCAGGAGGGTCCTGCCAAGTATTTTGCAGTACAGAACAAATGTACTGCTACTGTACGATCCCAATTGAGTTATTTGGAGGTTCAATTTACAACACTGGTGGAGATGTCCATCCAACACTGGTTGCACAGCGTGTTTGTGAGGGTTCAGTTGCCAAACCCAGAGGAATGGAAGTGAAATTTTAATTTGCAATTTTATTGAAGGATTGTGTTGTCTTGGTGTGGTGTTAGGCTGTTTTTGTTGCTGTTTCACTGCGTTGCAAAAGCTTGCATTTAGTGTTGAAAAACTGACAGGATTTTATTTACTTAAGCCATTTGTATTTATACGCTTTTTTTGGTATACTTTGGACTCCTTTTGTTTTGTTTGTTGTTATAACCTGCTGACCCTGTGACTTGACTGGACATCTGTGAAAGAAGAGCTTCATAGCTCATCAGACTCCTCTTCATCCAGTTTAAAGAAAGATTCTGATTCTGGGAACCCATGCAGGGGGGGGGGGGGGCAGGCAGGGTAGGGTGGTTGGTAGAACACACTCCACATTCCACACAGAAAAAGTGGCCCACGTATGGGAATCAAACCCAGGTCCTCTCTGGCTGTGAGTTCCAGCCAAAGAGAACGTGTAGATTCGGTTATATACGGATTTATTTTTCCATAATTGGTTTCTGGGTGAGGACAGATAATGAAGCGGCAACATCTTTCCCAAGTTGCCCTTCATCCACTGAGACACCGCCAGACTAATGCCCATTTTGTAACCAGACTCATGGTGGGCAAAGGTATGCTGCATTATTGCGGCACTGTTAATTAGCTGGGTTAATCTTCTGCGGCACACAGTTAGTCCACCCATAGACGATGGGGGGGATGGGGGGGACTGATTTCTGCTGGAGCAGGAAGTTGGAACGGTGTCGTGCGCATCTCTTCACAGAGTGGAGCCGGCACAGCGCCCATCCTCCTTGCTCGCCCAGGCCTCTAAAGAGAAGTTGAAGGTTGTGGAGGAAGAAGAGACCATGGTGGAGGAGCTGGTGGTGCTGGAGGAGGAGGAGACTCTGGTGGAGGAGTTGGTGGTACAAGAGGAGACTCTGGTGGAGGAGTTGGTGGTACAGGAGGAGACCCTGGTGGAGGAGTTGGTGGTACAGGAGGAGACGCTGGTGGAGGAGTTTGTGGTACTTGAGGAGACGCTGGTGGAGGAGTTGATGGTACAGGAGACGCTGGTGGAGGAGTTGGTGGTACAGGAGACGCTGGTGGAGGAGTTGGTGGTACAGGAGACTCTGGTGGAGGAGTTGGTGGTACAGGAGACTCTGGTGGAGGAGTTGGTGGTACTTGAGGAGACGCTGGTAGAGGAGTTGGTGGTACAGGAGACCCTAGTGGAGGAGTTTGTGGTACAGGAGACGCTGGTGGAGGAGTTGGAGATACAGAAGGAGACCCTGTTGGAGGAGTTGGTGGTACAGGAGACTCTGGTGGAGGAGTTGGTGGTACAGGAGACTCTGGTGGAGGAGTTGGTGGTACTTGAGGAGACGCTGGTGGAGGAGTTGGTGGTACAGGATACTCTGGTGGAGAAGTTGGTAGTACTTGAGGAGACCCTGGTGGAGGAGTTGGTGGTACAGGAGACCCTGGTGGAGGAGTTGATGGTACAGCAGGAGAAGAGGCAGCAAGGGAGCCTGGCCCGCATAGGGAGAGCCATCCGCTCACTCCTCCGACGTGTGCTGCTTTGTGGTGGCCGGTCCACTGCACAGTAGGGGTGGTAGAGGTGGTGGATTGGTGTGAACCCTGACGACTTTCACCACACTCAAAACACTCACCCTGCACCCAACCACCCTGTGATACCCTCAACCCACCACCCACACCTTGCATCCACCCAGTCCTTGATACCCCGCACCCACCACACACACCCTGCATCCACCACACTCACCCTGCACCCACCCACCCTGTGATACCCTCCACCCACCACCCACACCCTGCACCCACCCAGTCCTTGATACCCCGCACCCACCACACACACCCTGCATCCACCACACTCACCCTGCACCCACCAGACTCACCCTGCACCCACCACACACACCCTGCAACCCACCACACACACCCTGCACCCACCACACACACCCTGCACCCTGCACCCACCACACACACCCTGCACCCCACCACACAACCCTGCACCCACCACACTCACCCTGCACCCACCACACACACCCTGCACCCACCACACACACCCTGCACCCACCACCCACACCCTGCACCCACCACACTCACCCTGCACTCACCCACCCTGTGATACCCTCCACCCACCACCCACACCCTGCACCCACCCACCCTGTGAAACCCTCCACTCACCACACACACCCTGCACCCACCACACACCCCTGCACCCACCACACACACCCTGCACCCACCAGTCCGTGATACCCTCCACCCACCACCCACACCCTGCACCCACCCACCCTGTGATACCCTCCACTCATCACCCACACCCTGCACCCACCACACTCACCCTGCACCCACCCACCCTGTGATACCCTCCACCCACCACCCACACCCTGCACCCACCCTGTGATACCCTCCACCCACCACACACACCCTGCACCCACCCACAGCGTGATACCCACTACCCAACATACTCCACACAGAGGGTTAGTGGTTTAAGAGGGTTAGGGGTTTAGGGGTATAGGGATTTAGGGCTATAGGGGTTTAGAGGGTGATGGGTTTAGAGGGTTGGAAGTTTAGAGGGTTCGATACTTATTGGACTAAGTTTATGGGTTGACAAGTTTAGAGGATGATGGGTTTAAGGGTTTAGAGGGAGGGTTTTAAAGGGTAAGGGGTTTAGAGGTTTAGGTGTTTAGATGGCTATTGTTTTAGGGGTTTAGGGACTTAAAGAGTTAGGGGTTCAGAGGGTTAGGGTTTTAGAAGGTTAGGGTTTAGAATATTATGGGTTAAGAGATTTAAATAGTTAGGTGTTTAAAGGTTTAGAGGCTTTATGGGTTTCGATATGTAGAGGTTTAGTGGTTTAGAGGGTTAGAAATTTAGAAGGTTATAGGTTTTAGAGTTTAGGGTTTTTTTAGGGGTTTAGTTTCGGGGTTCAGAGGTTTAGGGTTTTATGGTATAGGTGCTTCGAGGGTGAGGGGTTTAGAGGGTTAGGAGTTAATTGGGTTAGGGTTTAGAAGATTATGAGTTTAGAGAGTTAGGTGTTTAAGAAGTTTAGAGAGTGTATGGGTTTTGATTGTTAGATGTTTATTGGTTTGGAGGGTTTGGATTTTAGAGGGTTATAAGTTTAGGGATTTAGATGTTTGGGGTTTAGGAGATTTGGGTTTTCGAAGTTTAGGGGTTTTGAGGGTTAGAGGTTTATAGGGTATTGAGGTTTAGGGGTTAGGAGTGTAGAGGATTTAACACCTAGACTTTCACAACTAATATCCATAATAAAGGTTTTTTTGGGTTAGTCCAACACATCAGTGTGCTAAAGGAGAAACGAATTGGCACTTTTTGTTCATGTGACAAACTTTACTAATTGGTCTTTGGTTCTTTTGGTAAAGTCACGTAATTAGAAATAAAATAAAACAAATTACGACGTTTCGATCGCAACACAAGCGGTCGTCATCAGGCAAAGGAGTCAGCCTCTAAACACAGACAGTTTATAAGGGTTTGGGATGAGCGTAGCCCAAGTGTATCAACAGCACCAGGAGCATGGGCGGTGCACGAGTGCCAATGAAGCAACAATGCCAATGCAGCAACAATGCCAATGCAGCAACAATGCCAATGTAGTGGGCGAGAGAGCTGCTATGGCAAGATGTTATATTGGTAAGAAAGAGTAGAGGAGCAAGTGGGGAGAGAGAGAGGGGGGATAGGGGTATGAGGGGGCGCTGCATTACCGTTAAGGGGAGAGAGGACGTGAAGCTTGGGGGAAGTGGGTGGGAGGCTGGGAACGCTGGGGATGCGGGGGGGAAATAACTCCGAAAAATAGACTAGTACCCGGCAGATATGATAGAACAACCATGAACAATTAAGGTTTTACCTGGTTAATAACATCCTTCCAATGATTGCTCAATTTGTATCCATCTTCTCAGTTAAAGTTATGTCTATGTTTATATATCTGGATGGCTTCATGAACAAACCTTTGATAGTAGCCCGAAGGTTTGCAGAGTACCTTGGTCTCGGAAAAAAACTATATCATGTGAGCCCACAACGTTATAACAATGTTCACCCACGGCAGAGGTATTGGTTCTGATGTGTTTCAGATCTGCCTTGTGTTCGCGAACACGGTCCGAGACATGTCGTTTCGTTTCCCCAATGTAACTGCTACCGCAGGTACAACTCAGTTTGTAGACTCCAGATGGGATTAGATCACGGATTTTGTGTACTGTATTGAATCGGACCTAGATCTTGTGTTTATTTAAAATTTTGGAAATCTTTTTGGTAACACCTGCTATGTATGGTAATGTGATGGTTTTGATTAGCTTCTCAGGGGGTTGTTTCTTCATGGTTGGAGAAACAGCTATGCGAATAATGCGATCCGAGTACCCATTCATCATGAGGGCCTGGTGTACGTGTTCCAGTTCACTGGCTAGGTGGTGTTGGTCGGAAATGCAGTGGGCCCTATGGTGTAGTGTTTTGATGAGGGAATTATTCTGTGCCGGATGGTGGTGGGAATCAGGTTTCAGATAGGAATATGTGTGGGTGGCTTTCCTGTAGACAGTGTCCCAACGAGCCGTCAGGTCTCTTCTCAAACAAAACATCCAGGAATGGTAGCTTACCATCCTTCTCCACTACCATGGTGAATTTGACGGATGGGTGTATGGAATTGATGTGGCGAAATGACGAAAGTGTCATCTACATATCTCTTCCACAAGGAAGGACATAGGGTGGATGTCTGGATGTCATCTGTTTCAAATTTCTCCATGAAAACATTCGCTATCACTGGTGATGAGGGGGAACCCATGGGGGTACCTTCATTTTGTTTGTAAAAAGTACCATTTCAAGTGAAGTAAGTGTTGGTAAGGCAGTGCCTAACCAGAGTAGGTACATCAAGATTCAGTCCATGTTGGACTAAATCTTCAATTATTGCTAAAGTGTCAGGTACAGGAACCTTGAACAACAGAGAAACTACATCAAAGCTGATGAGCAAATCATCTGGGGACAGTGAAATGCCCTTGATTAGAGAGACCAAGTGAGCTGTTATGTACTACTAAGGTAGTCTTGCCCATGAATGAAAGCAAGGTATCAGACAGAAAACGGGCCAGTTTGTAGGTAGGTGAGTTGATAGTGGAGACGATTGGCCGATGTGGAGTACCTTCTTAATCCATGATCTAATCCCATCTGGAGTCTACAACCTGATTTGTACCTGCGGTAGCAGCTACATTGAGAAAACAAAACGACATGTCTCGGACCGTGTGCGCGAACACAAGGGAGATCTGAAACACGGCAGAACCAATACCTCTGCCATGGTTGACCATTGTTATAACGCTGTGGGCTCGCATGATATAGTTTTTTCTGAAACCAAGGTACTCTGCAAACCTTCGGGCTACTATCAAAGGTTTGTTCATGAAGCCATCCAGATATATAAACATAGACATAACTTTAACCGAGAAGATGGATACAAATTGAGCAATCATTGGAAGGATGTTATTAACCAGGTAAAACCTTAATTGTTTATGGTTGTTCCATCATATCTGCCGGGTACTCGTCTATTTTTTCCGAGTTATTTCCCCCCCCCCCCCCCGCATTCCCAGCGTTCCCAGCCTCCCCCTTGCATCCCCGCCCACTTCCCCCCCCCCCCCAGGCTTCACGTCCTCTATCCCCTTAGCGCTCACGCCCCCCCCCCATCTTCCTACACCCCCCCCCCTCTCTCTCTCCCCCCTTGCTCCTCCCCCTCTTTCTTACCTATGTAACCTCTTGCCACGGCAGCTCTCTCACCCACTGCATTGGCATTGTTGCTGCATTCACATTGCTGCTACATTCGCATTGCTGCTGCATTGGCATTGTTTCTGCATTGGCATTTTTGCTGCATTGGCACTTGTGTACCACCAATGCTCCTGGTGCTGCTGATACACTTGGGCAACACCCATCCCAAACCCTTATAAACTGTTTGCCTTTAGAGGCCGACTCCTTTGCCTGATGACGACCGCTTGTATTGCGATCGAAACGTCGTAATTTATTTTATTTCTAACTACTTACTTTACCGAATAAACCAAAGAGTATGAATTCCTGCAGTCACAAAAGCTTCAAATCAAGATTTACTAATTGGCTGTCGGATGGTGGCGGGTTTAACGACACATTTACACAATCTAACCCAACAAACCTTTATTATGGTATGAGAGGGTTGGGGTTGTAAAGGGTTATGGTTTTAGTGGTTTTGGGGTTTAGAGGGTGAGTGGTTTAGAGCAGTGGTCCCCAACCTTTTTGGCACCAGGGACCGGTTTCGTGGAAGACAATTTTTTCACGGACCAGAGGGGGGGGGGGGGGGGTTCATCATTGGGTCTTTCCCCCTTTTCAAAGAAGCTCTCCAGCGATGTTTGTTTTTTTACTCATTTTGGCTAGGGTTAGCTTGTGAGCTTACCAAAACTGCGCAGTACGGGAAAGAGGCGCAGACGGAAGTGGGCGGGCTACGCGCGGACTAAAATAAGTGTCGGATTCTGACTTCTCATGAGTGTGCAACCTAGATCCCTCGCATGCGCAGTTTACAGTAGGGTTCTAATGCTGCTGCTGATCTGACAGGAGGCGGAGCTCAGGCAGTAATGCGAGCGATGAGCGGCTGTAAATACAGATGAAGCTTCGCTCGCTTGCCCACCGCTCACCTCCTGCTGTGCGGCCCGGTCCCTAACATGCCACGGACCGGTAGTGGTCCGTGGCCTGGAGGTTGGGAACCTCTGGTTTAGAGGATTGGAGTTTAGATGGGTTGGGATTTAGGTTGGGGATTTAGCGTTATAGGTTAGAGTTTATAAGGTTAGGGGTTTAGATGGTTAGGTGTTTAAGAGGGTTTAGAGGGTTGGGTTTTAAAGGTATAGAAGGTTAGGGGTTGAAAGAGTTAGGGGTTTAGAAGGTTAGAGGTTTAGGTGTTTTGAGGGTTAGTGTTTTAGATGGTGAGGGGTTTAGAAAGTTAGGTGTTTAGAGGTGTATAGAGTATATGGATTCGATTGTTAGAGGTTTAGTGGTTTAGAGGTTTAGGAGTTTAGTGTTTATAATGTTATCGGTTTTAGGAGTTTAGAGATTTTTGGGGTGTTTAGGGATTTAGAAGGTTATAGGTTTGAGGATTTTCAAGGGTTACTGTTTAAATATTTAGGGGTTATAGGGCCAGGGATGAGAGGGTTTAACACCTACACTTAATATTATCTGCAATAAAGTTTTTTTGGGTTAGTCTCCAACACAGCGGTGCCCTAAAGTAGAAACAAATTGGCATTTTTTTGGTCACGTGATAAATGTATTAATTGGCTGTCGGGTGGTGGCGGGTGTAACGACGCATTGACATTTACATGAACTTACCCAAAAAACACTTTATTATGAGATTAGAGGGTTAGGTGTTTAGAGGGTTTAAAGAGTTAGATGTTGAGACGGTTAGTATTTGAGGATAATATGGTTTAGAGAGTTAGGGGTCTAGAAGTTTAGGTGTTTAAGAGTGTTGGGGTTTAGATGATTTGGGATTTCGGTTAGGGATTGAGGGTTTTAGAAAAGTTACGGTTTTGAGGATGAGAGGGTTAAGGGTAGAGTTTTATGTTTTAGAAGGTTATGGCTTTAGAGAGTTATAGCTTTAGAGGGTTATGTGTTTCGAGGTTTAGCAGGTTTATGGGTTTTGATTCTAGAGGGTTTAGAGGGTAGTAATTTAGGAGTTTAGGTTTCTTGAGTCTAAGGGGTCTGTGGTAAGATAAAAAAATGTTTAGTTTCATTTGTATATTTGTAAATAATGTGTTTACCTCTCCTGTCGTATTTTGTATTCTATTTTTGTTGTGTACATTTTGATCCGCCCCGAATGGACATGTGAAAAAGATCTTTATCACTCGTTAGAGTCTTCAGTACAAAATAAATACTTTTTTATTTTTATCCTTATTGGCCTCTACGAATCTATGGATTTACGGTGTGTGAGTTTTGGGTCTCTTTGAATGTATGGATCTCGTGTGAGGCTATGGGTCTCTGTGTGAGCCTATAAGGTCGCTGTGTGAGTCTATGTGCGTGTGTGTGTTGGAGTCTATGGATGTCTGTTGGTATCTATGGGTCTCTGAGTAGGCTGTTTGTGAGTCTTACATGTGTAATGAGGCGACTTCCGCGACACGTCGTTGTAGAGGGTACTTCTTTCATTCATATACGGGCACAACAGCTTATCTCTCACAACACTGGATGTTAGCGCTCTACGGGCTACACACACACGGCCGATCACTCAGCGTGGTTCCACCATCCACACCGGCCACGCCACTGGTTGACGGCGAGCTGGGGAGGGTGAGATGGAAGCCGCAGGAGCATCTTCCACGTGGTTCGGACGCTGGAGAGAGATGACGTGCGAAGCAGCGACGCAGTCCGGACCAAGACTCCACACACGAAACCCAGAGTCCTCCTCCGCCCCCGCTTATAACGACGCAAGCGCGGCGATGGCTCCGCCTCTGGCCACGCCCTATCGTGGAACCTTCGAGTGGGTTACTGGAGCATCCGGCCAGCCCCACCCATTGCTTTGGCCCCAGATACCTCTCCTTTAGGATTTGATGTTTCTACAGCAGTGCCTGTACCCGTGCTTCCCTTTTCTAACCAGCAGGTGTCATCATGTCTTTAGACATGCACAAATTGAACTTTAAAAGGGCATTGAGGGTTGTGGAATAAGAATTGAATATTAAGTTCCTGTAATATTTTATAATAATAGACTTATTCCAGGAAAGCCAAACTGAGTCAGTAAGGTCCTGAATTGAGTTTTCATTTTAATATATTTCGCCCAATGAATGACGAGCGCTTACACAAGTGGGGGGAAACCAGAGCACCCGGAGAAACTCCACGCTTACGAGGGGGAAACACTGTAAACCGTAGAGGTGAAGATGGCGATCATCCCACTTGCTGTACTGTCTTCTCCTGGCGAGACAGGTGATGGCACCTAGATGCCCAAGGGAAGAGGGTTTCACAACATTCACTGTACGGAGATCCACCAACACTCTCTACCTTCCACAGTGCCAGACTACAGGAGTGTGCCTGTAATCTAGCACTGTGTGAATTATAAGAACAATAATAATTTATAAAGTGATAACAATAATACTCATTTCTATTTGTAACGTGATAATAATTACTTGTACTTACGACATAATAATCATTTCTCTTGTAACTTGATAATAACAATTACTTCTACTTGTAACTGATAATAACAATAATTACTTCTACTTATAATGTGATAACAACCCTATGGAACACCCAGTGATGAACAATGAACCCTATGGGAACCTTATGGGAGCCTCAGTGAGTAACACTGAACCCTAAGAGAACACCAGTAAGTAACACTGAACCCTAAGAGAACACCAGTGAGTAACACTGAACCCTAAGAGAACACCAGTGAGTAACACTGAACCTTATGGGAGCCTCAGTGAGTAACACTGAACCCTTGAATCGAGCACGGTTATAGGAATATTGGAAATACAGGGGGTAAAGTTTACGTGTGTCTGTGCATATATTGTGTCGTGTGGTATGTGAGGAAATTCCACTTCAACCTTTGCAGTCTGTCACGAGAATGATAATATGCACCACGTGACACCCAAGTGTTCACCAAAAGCTGCTAACGAGACGACACGCACAAAACTGCAGCCTTCTCTCTCAAGTGATATCATTTTGCCGAGTTCATTCCGAGTCTACGTTGCTTCCCCATTGGTTGTGTAAACACGGTGGCGTCTCCCAAGAACTTGTAAACAACCCGCCGAGCCCTCCCTGCCACCGTCGTGTTCCGAACGAGCCTGGCGGCACGTGGCTCGGCAACGCGAGCCTTCGATTGATAACGGGGCGCCGGAGCTCACTCAGCAGACTCCCTCGCGGCATCGCGGCGATGACTGCAGCCTCAAGCTAAACAAGCGCAGAACCTGCAGATCGCTGTGACATGGAAAGCGCGGTTCATGGTAAAGACGAAACCGTGGGAGCGCAGCGTACGCTGTGCACATTCTCCTCGGAGTAGCCCT